>NW_015112792.1:31809-60888 GCF_001443285.1 Poecilia latipinna | reverse complement strand
GTGGCCCTCGCAGGAAAAAGTTTGGGGACCCCTGCCCAAGCTGGCCTGTCTTTTCGTAACACTGAAATAAATCACCCAGCGGTTCGGAGCCAGTCCTCACTTTGATTTTTTTATTTTTATTTTTTCTCTCGCTCTCATCTTCTCCAATCATAATGTATCAAGTGGACGGGCAGCTGTCATCACAACACCTTTCTGGGTGTTTATTGTTGAGGCACGTCGTTATTTATGGCAGAGTGGACGCTCCTGCCTGACAGAAATATCTTTGAAGTGGTGGTATTGAAGGCAGCAGTCAAACCCACAGGTTGTGAAAAGTGTCGACTCCTCTTAATTCATTGTTAACTTTTGCTTTCAAGTGTTGCACAGCAGCACCATGATGTAATGTTGCCTTAACATTTGGAGCCACTACAGTGCAGAATGAAACCAAGGTTCGACTCATGTGAACACAGTCAAATTTCATTTAAGTTGTTTTTGATTTAAACTGCATTTTTTTTAAACAACTGAAGTAGGTAACATTAATAATGTTATAAACTGACAGTATGTGCCTGAAGAATATCTAATACTCAACATTTAAATTATAAATGAAATGCAAAGTGTTTTGTAGATATAATATTCTGTCTATCCAGGATGGATTATGTGATTATTAACCAATTAGGCCACATTTCCCTCTGTCTGTTCGCTCATCCGTTGACTTTAAGGTATCCCAGGTTAGGCTGTAAGCAGGATATACAGCTGTTTATGTTATTGGTCCTCACCTGTGTTGGTATTTAGATCATTTTGGGTTGTTTTATTCTAAGTTTTTTCTCTATCCACTCATTTGCATTGAGTTTTGAAGTGCCTTTTTGTGTTCTGTTGTGTATTTTATAGTATTACATTTATATTAGTCTTTTTTTTGTTATATATATATATATGTTCAGCTCCTCCATTCTGTTTATCATCCATCCTTTTTGCTCTACCAAGGCCCATTAATCACAATGTTTAAGCTCTCTGCTTTCTTTACTGGGGTTTTCTGCTGCTCTCACTCTGCCTCTTTGCTTTGATTTTCTTTGTTTCCTTATTTAATTATTATAAAATCATCTCACTCTTAGGTGATATCTGCTTCTGAGTCGTCTCAAATCCCAGTCATGCTTGATTCTGGAGGATCTGAAATGTTTTCCAGGCTAGAAAAGGCCTGGAGTTCCTTCATGTAGTTAGTTCCTGGTGTGCTACGTGTTCTTGTGTCTGCCAAAAGAAGATGCACAGTAAGCAAACTAATCAGATGAGCCAAATCACTTTGGCTCATCATTTTTGATAAGAACGAGAAGCAACTCTGACTCCATTTCCTCCCAGATGATGGAAATGCTCACCTCATCTCTCGGACAGATCCCAGTCAGCCTCTGAAGAAGGATCAGGCTTTTTGTGGGACAATAAAGGACAATTTGGTCTTATTTATTATCAGACATTGGGGATAAAAAGGTTGTCTTTAATTTCTTTTATGAAATATCTGGCTTCAACTTCAGTGGGACTCATCTCCACACAAATTACTGGTGAGTTTTATAACTCTTCATCCCCCCTAAACAGTTCAAAATAGTTTGTTTCAAACCTTGCTCTTAAATTCAGACCCTTGGGTCATTTCACAAAAGATTAATAGAAGCTCTGACCTAAATATAAAAGCTTGTTTCGCTCTTCTCCTTTCAACTTTTCCCACCCAAGTTAAAACGTACACACAAGAAGCACGCAGTTGATGGATTTGTGTTTGTCATTTCTGTAGCCTTTATAAATTTACATATTTCAACGTATACCCCTTTCTGAAATTTGTTTCAGAAATATGACAAATAAATACAAATTTAGAAAAAAGGCCAAAAGGCATTATTAGTGTGGCCTATTTACCCCTCTGTGGGTTCGTGACGAGACTCTGTAAATCAAATCCGATGTTGTCACTTGTCACAACATTTAATCTACAGACTTGGCAGAAGCTGAACTAAAGCCATTTACTGACACAATACATTGCAATGATTTCTCTCTGCAAACATCTATCACAACAAGGGAGCCTGAAGCTCTGTGGCTGCTATCCGAACATTTTAGCCATTGCATCAGAGCGCAGAGCAGACGACTTCTCTGTGTCTCCTCTAATGACTCTATGGATCCAAGGTAAATACGAAGAAATCTTCATGTAGACGCCGTAGCTGTTCCGGCTGCAGGATTTGTCGTAGGAGAGGATGCCCGCAGCGTACACGTCCCCAGATTGAGCATCTCTGACAGCCAGAGCGCCTCCTGCGTCACCAAAACAAACGTTCTCCTCAAGCTGTGTGGGTCTGGTGCAGAACATGTTGTCGTCCAGACTCGGGGTGTGTGAGCTACGCTCGTACTCTGCTTTACAGTCGGAGTAATTAGCCAGAGGGAGAACAAGGTATTTGAGAGACGTAGCAGGGGTGAGGTGGATCCCCCAGCCCCAGCCAGCAATGACCCCTGACCCGCCCACAACAGTGTCCAGGTCCTGTCCTCTCTCTGGGAGGGGGATCGGAGTGACCTCAGTCATGATCACAGACTCTTTAAGTTTGATCAGAGCCAGATCGTTGTCCCAGTCAGTCTGGTTTTGGAAGTCCGGATGAAGAAAAACCTACAGGAGGAGAATGGAAATATCTCTTATTTTTAATCTACGTTTTTTTAACGTTTTTTTTTTTTTTGCTGTTTTCTATAAAGAATGTAATAAAAAGTCCTTTAATCTCATCTTCCAAAGATATCAAAACAAACTGTGCTTTGCTACCTAAAGCAATGTCTCACTCTGAATACTTTCCCAGGGCGAACAAGTTTTGAACAAGTCAAAATAAGAATAATTTTCCCTTTTATATTAAGTTTTTTATAATAAAGTTTGAATGCCTAAAGAAATTAAAGTCTAACATGTTTATGAACTGAGAAAGATGAAAGAAAACAGCAAGAAAGTTAAAAAAAGTTTCTCTTCCTTTCATAAATCCTTCCTGGATGTCATTTGTCTCACTAACCCTGAAGCGCAAAATCAAAAGTAATTTTATTCCAGCCCCTAAAATAATTGAAATGCAACACAGGAGAAAAGCATTACCAGGCACACTAATGAAATAAAAAGAAGAGCAATAATACCTTGTTTTCTATTTTCCTTTCAAATTAACTAACACAAAAATGACAGACATTTAGTAAATGTCTCCTTTAGCAAGAAGCCAGATCCTCACCTTGTCTACAGCGACTTCTTTGGAGGCGTTGGCTTCTGCCTTTTGTGAGATTCCTAAATAAACTTTTGGGATGATGGGATCTTTTCCCTGAGTGTCCTGTCGACTCTTTCTAATAAAGAGGTTCCTTCCAGCCGTCAACACCCAGCGGTCAGAGATGAGAGCGCCGCCTGCATACCCGCCATCCAGCACGCTGTCAGACAGGTAGACCATGGCTTGCCAGGGGACCTGAGGGGCCAACGTCCCACCAACCATCCGCTTCAAACGAAGGAAACCTAATTTGGAGGGGAAGATATAAAACCATGTTTAGCCAATTTATTGTTATAATTTTCGTTTGTTGAAAACATTTTGTTGTAAAAAACAAGATAAGTTCAAATATCTTGTCTCTTGTTTTTTTTGGTGGCCCATTCATGAAGCACAGGCTGCAAAACAGAGGCGATCTTAACTTCAGAAAAAGTAAATGAAAAAATATGGAAGAAATAAAAAACACGAACGACATAGAATGTCCAAGTAGCACCATGGGGCAAAGAAAACTAAAATGAGGTTGACTCAAAATATGAAGAAACAGCTATAAAAACAGATATGCTTCAAATAAATAAAATATTCATTATAATTCAAGTTGCTTTTCAAAGTGAAACAAGTAAAACTGCAAAATCCACGGCAGCTTAGTTTCTTGTTTGTTTTTATATATGATTTTGTTCATGACTAATATTTGTTTTTTTAAGTGAATTAAAAGTCTATGCTGATGAATCTGTTGTTTGTGTTTAAAGTTCACCAGAGTCCAGAATATACTAAAGTCAATGAGGTAAATTATTCACCAATTTAAAATTTTGCATAATATTTGGGATGGGAGGGTATAATGTTCTCTCCCCACAAAAAAAGTAATAAATTTAAGCTTTTTGTAAGTTTTGTCTGTTGTAATCCTTAGTGCTGTAACTCCTGGCTTGTGATTTATCGTATGGATCTTTATTTGAATTAAATCGTTTGAACTTTCAAGTAAAAGCTTTGATTCTTTCATTCTGTTTTTCATAAACAGAAAAGAAGAAACAAAGCCCATCTCTGTGTGTTTGATCGTCTTCTCCTTTCTGTGACTGAGATAATCAAGGTTCAAGTGATTGTCTCTTCAAAGCAATAGCAACATCTTGAATATTTTCTCTGGATTATTAAATCTGTACTGGTTCTTCCTTGGTGAGTTTTATCAAAGCAGAAGATTTCAACCTACAAGCAGTTAAACAAATTAATCACTTTATTAGCTTGATGCATAACAAGATTTTAAGAGTGTTTTTTTTTTTTCTCACCTAATGCTGCTAAAAGCTGAAACAATCTTTTTCAACAAGTCCCCAGTGTGCTGAGCCATATTTATTGACCTAGATTGAAGGTTTTGTTGCATTTAAATGACTTTTTCTGAAGAAAAATAATGAATCTGAATGTTTTTATTACAGACTCTTGTTAATAAATAAAAATATTTGAATGAAACAATCTATTAAATTCTGCAGGAGCCAGAATTGGAGTTTATTGGCACTGAAGATGCTAAACAGGATCATTTGATCAGGTGTCTTGTTTTGTACAAAGGTGAAGTTAAACTTCTACTCCCAGCTGGTTCTGCTGTCTGCACAGAAGGTGTAACATCAGTCTTCACAAGCATTATGTTGCTATGTGCAACATTATGAAATAAGATTTTTCAACTCATCTATTCATTTTGTTAACGGAACTGAAACTCTGTGATTAAATTATCAGGACTCTTCAAAAACATGTCCTGATTTTCTCTTTAAAACTGATCATTTATTAGGTTATAATGAAATATTTTCAATAGTTGGTGAATGTTCTAAATTATTTTTACTATCCGAGAGCATTAATAAATACACGAATAAACCAACACTCAATAATTTCAAAAGTCACGTTTCCTTTGAAGTTTTGGAGGATTCTATAATTAGATTTTTTTTACTCACCTTTTGACTTGAAAGTATTATAAAGTTACACATTTGTTATAACTATCATGTTGTGACAGCATAGCATAAATAATCTGGAAAAATATCATATCTCTAAAAATGGAGACAATTTTAATGAATATGGAAGAAACATATTTTTTGAAAAAGTTATACACAGTCACTTTAAATGGTTAAATTATTTAAAATTGTGTTTGCTGGATGGATGGACGGACGGACGGACGGATGGACGGATGGATGTTTTTTATGCATGTGAAACTTTTAAATCCAGCAAAGCAAATTGACGGAGAAAACTCCAACTCCAATCCAGAGCCTACTGAAGAAAGTCAGCAAATGTGTAGACTATCATGAATTTTACAATAGACATCAACAAGTCATATGCATCACTTCTACATTCACCTCTTGCACTAAATGGTTCAATAAGCTCACAACATTCCAGCTAATCCTGTCTTGTTTAAGACAAAATTTATTGTCTCAAATGAGAGACATTTTAAAACTCTCATTTCTCCTGGTCTTGAACTCACCCAAACCTGAAACAGATCCAGCTAATGGAATAAAAACACTGCTGAAAACCTCTGGAACAAAATTTAAAAAAAGGTGGAAAAGAGGAACAACTTATATAGGAATTAAGCAAGATACAGTCGTGTGAAAAGAATAGGACAGCCTTTAACATCCTGTGTTATTAAAGCATACAATGAGGATATTTAACATTTTAACAGTGCTGAAAAATTCAAGTAAGAAAAATATATTTTGAAACTTAAAGAAAGATTATAAATTATAAAACACCTACATTTATTTCTGCTGTGATTTTTTTGTGATAAATTATTCATACATATTTCCACCCCTTGAAGTGAACACAAATCATAGGTAAACAGTAAATTGCACTTTCATAGATTAAACCATCTTGTTCATACAAACTTTGTTGCCAGACAAATAAATACAAAAATAATAAAATAACATTTTTAGTTGTGATCTTTGTCAACTAAGCAGTGAATGTTTGCGTTACCAGAGTCTTTGATCGTTTCCTCTGCCAGGACGGTCCGTGTGGCCAGGAAGACCAACGCAAGAAAAAACCTTCAAACGACAACAGAGTCGACTAAGAAGAAAAGACATCTACTGGATTTATTCATCTAGATCAGCTGAGATAAAAAAAAAAAACTAAACATATAAAAGAAAAAGTATTGACAAATAAACTACTTAAAAATCAAGGCTATTAATTATTGTCATTCTAACCTGTTTAGGCAACTGATTTTTGTTGGGAATTTAAAATTTGGCTTTGTAGAAACTATTTCACACAATATCTCCAAAAGTTATTGCATAATCTTAACTCAGTTCACACTTTCCTATGACTTATATTAATCTAAATTGCAAAGCCTTTTGATGTTGAAAAAAAAAAAGAGGTTAATTGCTTTCAGATTTCCTCTGTGATGCAAAGCAATAAATATTTTAATCTTACTCCTTGTTGACAGTGAGCATGTTCTCCAGTGGTGGCCGTAGCCGCTCCTTCTCAGCGCGTTGTGCGTTTCTGGTGCTGATATATTTATATCTGTTGAAAGATAAAAGACTCTGATCTGGAAATTTCTGCTTGGCACATGAAAACAGGATTCCCAGTATTTCGAAATGAGCTGCGAAATTGCGAAATCTTGCAACAGGTTGTTTGGTCTGTTTGATAGTCTCTACAGTGTCCGAATGAGAAGAAAATACAACAAAACTTTTAAAGTGTAATTCATGAACAGTACAAGCTTCTCTTGTAAAATAAAGAATGAGAAACATGTTGCATACAGTAACAAAACAGAGCAAAAAGAAAGGTTCTGTCTTGTTTTATTGTATAAATTTAGTTCAGCTTCTTTAAGTTCATGTTAAAGAGACTGAAAATCTTTTATGTCATGGTTTTGAGTCACAGTTTACGGAAAATAAAGACAGGTTGCAGCTTACTGTGCATTCCACAATTTACTGAAGATAAGGCAAATATTGCCTCATTAGGTCTTCCTGCGTGAAACAACAGAGTGTATTTTGACTTTCCTGGCACTATTTAAATATGCCAGCAGTCTGACAGAAAATGGCTGCAAAGTATAAAGTCCAACAATCCTGCTCTGCATATTTATTTGCAAAAGGTCACGGATGGGTTTCAGAGTTTCATGTCTAATGGGAGATAATTCAACCTAATTTGAAGTCCTGTGGCATAGACAAAATAGAAAAAAGGAAGAAGAAAAAAAAAGTCACGAAGGAGTTCTACTCTTGTTTTTCATCCTTAAATAATAATTATTCTTACAAGATGTCATTCAAATGATAAATTATGACAGAGCTGATATTTAGAGATACAAAACAAAGCAATAAAAAGTGAATGGCGCTTTCAAGAATTGGAAAATCAAAAGCTAAGCACACCGGGTCATAGATATAAAATGCATTCAGCCTTGTGCAGAATGTGTATTTTATTAGTATGAAGATAATACAGTCAATTCATGTACAGAGGTCAAAAGTTTTTCTTCTCCACAGTCAGTCTCAATTTGACTCACGTGAGAAAACTGGAGTTTTAACTGAGGGAGAAGATTTATTATACGCTCTTTTGAATGTGGTGTAGCTTTTTTAATTGGCTTTGCAGCCTTGGCTCATGACTTGGTAACGAGAAAAAAAATAAAATAAAACAGGCGCTCTTCTCAAATGAAGTCATTTCATTCTGGCGGTGTTAAACATTACAGCCATGGCTGACCTGAGGCAAAAACATTCCCAGTCTGATTTCATACAGGAGCTCTTCAGCTAGAAATTTACTCACGCCTTTTAGAAATCTTGAGTTTACAGTCCATGTTGTTTCAGGTGGTTCAGACATCATGTGACGCCATAAATGTATTTAACTCCTGAATTTAAGGAGTTTTTCCACTCCTTAAATTCCACATGATAGCTACTGTAGTTTGTAGATATTTCATTTACTCACCTCTTCAAAATAAAGCAAAAAATGATTCATGTGCATAAAAGGCAGAAAACCATGCATAATGTGCAGAACTGCCCGCAAAAGTACTTAAAGCCCTTGATTTTTATCCATTTATTTATTTTTACATTTTCTCAAACAAAATCCTAAAACTAGATATATTTGTTTTACAAGATAAAACCAACACACAGCAGTGGATAATTGCGAAGTGGAAGCAAATTCAAGGCTTTTAATTCTGACAAATCTCTGATTAGTGCAGCATTTTGCTCTGACAAATATTGGAATCAAGTTCACAGACACAAGTTGGACATTTGTTGATACACCAAATATTCAGATGATCTGTACAAGACAGCTTCTTTACTTTGATGCATATTATATTTACAGGTTGGCTATTTTACCGGGTAAAAATCATGCATATAAAGACAATCTTTACATTGTGACTTTCTATTTTAACGGAGGCACACTAAAGGTACAAACTAAAACATAACCCAAAGTGCACGCATGAAAAAAAAAAGACATATCACTATGTATAGGTCTCTGTTTTGGTGTGTAATGTAACATTAGTTTAATTTGACCAGACTCACAGGCATTATAAACCCCAGGGCTTCAAATGAAATTTATTCAGCTGAATGTTTCCTGTTTTGTATTAAATTATTCCTGGTATGACTTTTAAAAGAGCTGTTTTTGCAGCATGTTCCTGAAATGTGCCACCAACCATGATGTACAATAACAAGCTTCTGTCCTTTGATGTGTCTCCAAAAAGAGGCCAGGTCGGTTCTTGTCGGAAAGCAGAATCAGACATACAGTATGACCCTTATTCTACGGCAAGGGGACGTGTCCTATGGTTGTTTATTTGGCAGGTTTGCAAAAACGCTTGAGGATTGAGGTTACATAACACGGTTCCGGATGGACATTGCTGTATGTTGCTTCACTTTGGCCACATAATTACTTCTTCAGCTTTCGAACAACCCTGCTGAAACTTTGACTTTCTGCTTCTGTGTGGCACTGGAGTCTTTGGATCTGATGTCCAGTTTTTTCCAGTTGTTTTTAAAGGCAGGATCTCATGGGAGCACAGTTATCGCTGAGGTAATAACACAGAGGACGGATGTGGACGCTGTGGACACTAACAAAGCCCAGAAGAGCTGGACAAATGCCCAAAGAAGAGATGTTATTAAAACAGTCAACTCTCAATAGTTGCAGTTTCTGTTATTAATTTTACACAGTTTGAACACGTGGATAAAAATAAAAGTGTGCAGCAAAGAAAGGAAGTCTTCCCCTAAACATACTTGCGGACAAAAAGCATTCGAGCTGAGGGAAGAGTGAGCTACACAATGAGGTTTGCAGCGACGATAAAAGTAGAGTTCAAGCCTCAAAGACACTAAACATGACAGGTGTTTTGGAGTGGAGGAGATGAAAGCGGAGGGATGCACATCACAGGGCAAATGTGAGAGGAAAGAGAGAGAAAGAAGAGCAAAACACAACTGTGGACTTTACCTTGAAGCTCTAGGGAAGTGTGTGCGTGTGTGTGTGTGTGTGTGTGTGTGTGTGTGTGTGTGTGTGTGTGTGCATGATGAGAAGGTGGGTGAGGAGGAGAGAGGAAAGCCGTGGTTGGAGGACTCAGAAGCAGGAGAGAGAGGTGGAGGAGGGGGATGGGAGAGGCTGGATTACAGAAGCAGAGAGCTGGAGTGTCTGAGAGGCTTTACGCTCCTGTGGAGAAAGAACCACGAGGAGCAGAGCTGCTCTTCCTCCTGCTACCGGAGAGCTTCATGCTGGATTTAACTTCCACCAAGTCAACACTTTAAACCTGGATTGTGTTTCCTTTTATGCACCTTTGTCTGCACAAACGCTCCACGGTCGAAGGCAGTGGAAATGCTGGTAAGATGATCCAGTTAGATTAATTTACTATCTGTTGCATCATGTTGTGTGTTTTGTAATTTGTGTTCAAGAATCATATTTATCTCCAGTGATTGTTTGAATACTGAATTGCTTAAATGCCAAATAATTCCGTACTAAGCATTGATTTGATTGGTTTGCGGCTGGCACAGGCAGACATAAATTGGCTTATCACAACGACCTACATTGTGATAATCCAATGAATTAAAATAAGGTTTCGAATCAATAATTAAAGTTTTAATAAAGCCCATTTTGACTGTGTTTGTATTGCTCAGAGTCAATAAAAATCACTCTAAAGTAATAACTAAACCTCGTGTGTTGAGACTGAAATGAAACTGCTGGGTTCAGTCTTGTGTAATGTCAGTCCGTTGAGTCGTGTCGCTGCCGTCGACACGGCGCAGCGATGATGTTCGTTACCAGCATGTTGAAGAGACCAGAAGTCACTGAGAGGGAGGAAGAGGCATGCACATGTCCAGTGTGACAACATTTTCATTTAACTCATTTCAGCTGTCAATTAAGTTCTAATCAGTGGAGTTTAACTGCAGTCTGCAAGTTAATGTTTGAATATTAAAAGCTTATTTTAGTTTTGTCAATGCCCAATGCTTGGTGGATGAAGCAGTAAGGGTTTCGACTGTGTGCACTTTGAAACAAGTAGTAGTATTGTATATTTTTGGTTGGTTTGCTAATATTTCCAGAATTCAGATGCAATTTTAGAGAGAAAGATGATCAGAATTGATTTATTTTGTTTCTGCTAGTTTCCAAAAATACACTGTTCACCATAGAAATTGAATTATTTTGACATATTCCACTTACTTTGGTGGTTTAATTTTCACTTTGATGTATTTACACAGATGGGTAAAAATAATGTTATATGAGGTTTGTAAGCAAATCTGGTAAATGTACATTATTTTCTTAGACATGCAGTCATGTATTTTTTAAGATCTTAGTTTTTCTTACATTAACATTAGGTGGCTTTTCTGCATCAAATGAACTATGTTGAAGTTAATAGTTTAAAAAGTAAACAGAACGTAATTCAGCCTGATTTGAAATAAAGTATTATCTAGAGCGTGTTTGTATTTTTGCAACAATTAATTTTATATGTCAACATGTACAATATATAACCTGCATGCTTTAATAGAAAGCACAAAGGAATTATTCATGCAATAAAGAAAAATATGAGTCAACGTTGTTTATTTAAACAGTGAACACAGGAATGATGTGAAAAATGTAAGCAAGACCATAATATGGTGACAGACACAAAACAAAAAAAAACATGAAAGCTTCTTTGTGTCTGTGTGCACTTGTCAAACACAAAGGGAACCTGTACAGACAGGATGACAGGCCGAGATGTGAGGAGAAAGTCCAGATTCTGCCTGCATGCTGCATCAGAGAAAGCCTTAGGCGGTTCAGTGCAGACCCGTCCAGCACGCTTAGTACTACCCATGACCTCTGTGTGTTTGTAGGCGACCTGGCCGGAGAGTCCTGACCGGGCTCCGGAGGTCCTCCTGCAAATGCCCGAACCCATCAGTCAGGGACTAAGCCCTGTCAAATGTCATTCACTGCATGCATGGAAAACAGATATTCAAGCACTCTCACTTTGAAGAAAGCAAATATTTGTTCGCATTCTTTAAGTGCAACGCTGAAAATCGATTTCTGTATTGTTGTGTTTGGTCTGAGGGCTTGGGAATTTCTTTAAGATACATTTGTTTAGGATAAAACTATTGAAAATAAAAGTTCATTAAATGAATGCTGTGCGGCCAACATGCAGCTAAACACATGCACACATATTTCTCTCTACAACTTTCACTTATTAGACATTTTCACTAAATTGTGTCACCATAAGCTGTGATTAATGCTGCATTTCTCAGGCCATGCGCAGTTAAATCTCTGTCTGTCTACTGGTTGTGAAGACTTTATCTTTCTAACAGCTGCATGTCTTGTGCGTGTGTGCGTGTGTGTGGGTGCGCGTGTGTGTGCTCTGCCTCTGCTGTTAGCTCCTTGCGTTACCACGCCTGAGGTTCTGCCGCAGGGATGACTTCCGCTTGTCATCTTTACTCAAGGTAACAGCAGAAACCTCCAAATCAGGCTGATTGTCTTTCCTCTCACAAATAATTATCTTTTCTTTGTTTCTCCACTCTAATGAGCTGTAATACGTTTAAGCAAACAAATTATGTTCATAGAGAAAAAAGCCTAAAACTGCTGAAAGCATTCCCAAAAAGAGAAGAGATAAGCCACAAAGTGTTTGCTATTTGAAATACATTATTTTCACAAGGGATTTTTTAAAATTATGTTTTTAATGTAGCATGATTCTTAGATATTATATCACCTTCACAGAAATATGAATCACAGTCAAAAACTCAAATAGATTTGACGTCAAGCTACAAGGCCTTCCCCTTCCACCCACTCCACGCGTTTCACGAGTTCAGAAGTTTCTTTTTTTCTCTGTGTATTTAAAGTCAGCTCTCTCAAGGCCTAGCCGTGATGAGTTTCTTCACTGTTGCTGCTCGTCAGTGTTTGCTCAGTGGTATGGTTGGAAAACTCAGTTCAAGGAGAATAAAAGAAACTGCTTGATTCCCTCGTCATCCTCTTTCTTAATAGAAAATATTTTAACAAAAAGTCAAAATCAGTTTGTTCTTTCTCTGAACTAAACTAGAAAGTCTTTAAGCGCATATGCAGGAAATACAACGAAACTAAATTGAGCGCTTCAAACAAAACATCCCATTCTTTCCACAGAGTATTTACAGGTAAAACTTTTCTCAGCACCCTAAAAAAAAAGATCTAAAATAAACCCACATTAGAAATAAACCCTATTATGTTTGACACATAGATTAATTTTCTTAATCAATCTTGAAAACTTGAGCAACAAGAAAACATAGCATTGAGATGTTTGTTAATGTTAATAAATGATGAATTGGCTTAAAAAAATATTCAAATCTCCAACTCTCAGTGCAGAAGATGAGTCAAAGTAAGTTTGGGCTTCCACAATAAAATCCTAATTTATTTAAAGGTATAGCGCACGTATTCACCCAGGGTGGCAATAACTGTGAAGCAGGAAAATGTAATAGAATAAGAGCATTTCTTATTCAGGTAAGTCTTTACTGTGCACGTCCTTAACATGAGCATGGAGCATTTTTTTTTTTTTTACAACATGTTCAGTATATAGATTTCTCCATATACGTAGGACACCCAGTGAAGGAGTATTTTCTGAATGCTGGAGAATATCATGCTGCTTTCTCTGAATGCTACTGTGATGAGAAGTAAATCGAACCACAGAAAATAGGATCAGTCAATCGGGCAATCAGTGAGTGATTTCATGAGGGTCCTGTGTAATCTCTCCTCAGGCAGCTACACAGGCCACTAGGAGATGTGCACATTTTTTGAGACCATAACGAGAGTGGGCATCCTGAAAGCAGACATATGAGTGTACAACAACAGCAAGAACAGGAAACAAACACATGTATTCATTTTACTTTTGCTTTGCAACATAACGTAATATTTAGAGATAAAATGTTTCCTTTGGAGTATCAAAATCTGACCAGAAGCTCTTTTATGACATTTTTCACATTGAATGTACTTAGTAAACTAACACACAGACAAATCAATTAGTTCATGAAATCTTGTTAAATTGTGATTGATAATAATGTTATTGCTTCACAACATGTTTAAAAATAATTTGGAGCAAAAGAGGATGATACTTGAAGCAATGTGTTAAAAATACTGAACGTTTGGATCAAAACTCCAGACTACATGTACTGAACTGCAAGCAAACTCACAGGCCGTGATTCCTTAAAAAACAAAATCAGGTCTTTTTTAATATCACTTATTTTAACATTAGAAACAAAACGTTAGAGTTTGTTTTTAAAAATCACGCACAAAGCTCAAGCTCAGTTGAATTGCTCATAGAGTGCATCAATCGTATAAGGAACAGCAGGGTTGGATTTCAGTAAAGGTCTGGCAGTAGTTACAACAACAACTTCAGTTTAAAAGCTCATGGAGTGCGGTATGCCCTTTTGCAGATAATTCTTTTTGCACCTGGCATTTAATTGTGTTACCAGTCAGAGG
This sequence comes from Poecilia latipinna, assembly GCF_001443285.1. Lineage (NCBI taxonomy): Eukaryota > Metazoa > Chordata > Actinopteri > Cyprinodontiformes > Poeciliidae > Poecilia > Poecilia latipinna. The sequence continues at coordinate 46,882 of NW_015112792.1, read as the reverse complement.
CACATCAAGAACGCTCAGAAGTGGCAAGTCTGACAGGGAAACATTTTTTAAATAAAGTTTTTCGTGGCACGAGTGGCTCTTTATTTGCAGTATTCAGAAAGAGAAGGAGGAAACACATGCAACAAATATCACAGGACAGGGACAATATTTGTGGAAATGTTCCTTTAGTTTTTGAACATTTAATAACACGGTGAAAATAGTTTCCACTTCTACTGCGCTTAGCACTACAGCATTTGGCAAATAAGGCTGCACCTTTCTATCTGGACAGAATGTACTGAAATATTAATTTCCCTCTGGGCTTAATAAAGTATATTCATTCATTCATTCATTCATTCATTCATTCATTCATTCATTCATTCATTCATTCATTCATAAATGCATTTCCTGCTGAGAACTAAAAAAATACAACTTCATAGTACAAAGGGAATGCATAATGACTAGATAAATGATGGTTGTCTGCCCATATTTAGTTATTAGTAGATTTTAAAGTGATGAAAGATGAAAATTTATATTTTATTATAAAAGATTTTCCAGGGTTAAGGGTCACAGCCACTAGCCAGCAGCTAAACTCTGCAAATAGTTGAGATTCCCTCTAAAAACATTCACAATTGTCTCTTTTAATAATTCAAACAAAGAATATAGCTTACAATGCATTAATACACACAATGGAAACCATCTAATATAAGTAAAGTCTTCCTTTAGATGTTAGGACGACTTCTGACTAAGGCATAAATATATCTTTTTTGTTGTCAGACACAGGAATCACACAAAGTTTGACATACACTGTGTTTGATAACGATTTCGCATGAAAATGATTTGTTCTAAGAAATTCACTGTTGGGTGATTTTCTTTTTCTTTTGTATCTGTGCTGCTGTCACAATGCTTCATATGAAGCCAGTTTTGTCTCGAACATATAATGCAGCTTTCTGTCACATTCTTTTCTTTTATCCCACAAACTTGAAGACAATTATCTATAAGTGAGATTCAGGCTGAACACAGGCTTTGGTGGAAGATAATAAAATATTATCTGTTCTCTGGATTTTCATGAAATACAGAACAGCATGACGGTGTAGCAAGAGCATATTTCTGTGATTGTTTGAACTCTAATTCTTTAAATAGTTGAGTCTTTGGTAGTTGCTCTAAGCCAATCCACAAACATTGCTTCGGTTTTCGCCCTGGTCTGAATATGTCCGTTCCTGTTACTCTGTGTTTGAGTGGATGAGTGTACCCTTCTGCTCTCCAGCCCACTGAACAGCACAGATGATGGAAGGACCCGTGTATTTAGTTGTCAGCTGTGAAAGACATTTGGTCCTGAACTTGGAGTTTGGGCACTGACAGGATTGATGCCTCAAACTGTGTTAGAGTCAAGGAATAGCAAGTAACCACAATACAAAGACAATAAAACCAAGGGGTACCCCTAGACTAGATTATAATTCACAATAGCACAACAGTGGCTTCAAAAAAATTATTTTAAATATTCGTTCTTAAGCATATTCAGTTGAATAGGTTAAAGTCAGTCCTTTTCTGTCGTTCTATCGGTCTATCAAACAAGATGAAAAGCTGAACAATGTGAATCCCAAACAATTAATCTCACTAAACATGAACACACACACAGTGTATGTAAGAATAAAAACAGAACACCTTTAAAAGTTACACACTTACTTTAAATATATGGCAGGACATGATATTTCTCAAAATTCACTTCATTCTCTTTCATGAAGCAAATTTGTTAGGCCAGTGTAACCCATGCTTTTCCATACACCATCGTACAAAGAAGGGAAAGACGTGTACTGAAGCTTTTAATTTGAAAATGGTCCATACCCAGATATAACATAGTAGGAGACCTATTGTTTTTTATTATTTCTGTCTTCCGCCAGAACATTTTGTCACCTCCCTAGTTCATGTAAGAAAAAGAAAAAAATTCCAATTGTCAAATCTGTCAGTCAAGAAGTGATTTCTCAGACTAATGCTTTGATGCATAAAACAAATAAGAAACTTGTCAAAATATCACCTTCAAATAAAATCCTATAGTTTTGGTTTTCTTGCTAAAAGCTTTTTGAGAGATTCTGAAAGTGCTTTGCCATTTACAGCAGATAAATATAAATGATATTTGTGTCCTTGTCAAAGGAGAAGGTGCAGTTCTGAGAAAAGTAGTGAGGGAAAACATTGGAGTCACTGTGTGCACTTCACAATAGGTGAAATACTAATTTATATTTTACAGGTTTGGTTTGAAGTTAAGAGGAGAGTTTGTGTCCTTGGACAATCGTTACAAAGAACTTGATCAGGTTCAGCAAAGGAGATGTGGTGTCAGTATCTCTACATGCACTCATCTGAAAGTTTGTCTTGTGGAAAGTATAAAAATAAATAAGAAAAACACATAGCAAAAATCGACTGCCACATGATTATTACATTATCAAAATCTAGCCAAAAATGAATGACTGAAAATGCCTTTTTATGATTTTTTTTTTTCTGCTATTTTTTTCTAGGAAGGCCAACCACTTTACATCATGGTTTCCTGAGCCGGTTTTCTGCCAACACTTCACAGAGATTATTACCACTCTGGGCCATGACTGAGCTGCTTCCCAACACCAGCACTCCCGTGGGCACCGCAGCTCTCCTGGTGACCTCTGACTGTCCGTTTAACCTGACTGCGGCTGCGCAGACGGGACATGGCTCACTTCCACCCCTCTGCACCCTCTGCTGCTGTGGGATGCTCAACCGCACCCTCGCCGTGGCGTTCATGGTCAGCCTGGCGTTTGCTATTGTGGTTGGAAATGTGGTTACTCTGACAGTCTTTGTGCAAACTAGGCAGTCGAGAACACCACAAGGGTACTTGAAAGGTAACTTTGTAGTTTTTTTTATTTTTATCTTGTATTTATTTTTTTCTCATCAGATAAAGTTGACCAGATGTGATTAAAAGCCTGATTCTCAAACATTTAAACTAAATATTGCTTGTTTTTTTTCTTTGTTAATCTTGTTGACAGTGTCCCTGGCCATAGCAGACATGATGGTGGGTGTTGTCGTGGTTCCTTTCTCTGTTTTCACTGAAATCTCTCTGATGGTGACCAGCGCTCCTCCCTTGTGGTACCAGGGTGGTACATCGGCATCCTTCAGCGACATGGAGAGCCCCTGGCAGCCCTGCATGCTGATTGGTCCCGTGTTTGCGGGATGCACCTTTGTCTCCATCAGCACCATCTTCCTGATGACCCTGGAGCGCAGCGTGGCCATCCTGTGGCCGCTCCACAAAGACGTGCTGGTGACCAGAAGACGAACGCTGCTCCTCATCCTGCTGTCCTGGGCAGCCAGCTTCCTGTTGGCTCTCGCCCCTCTCATCTTCAGCAGCAACTTCACTTTGGAGTACAATGACTGCAGTCGCATGTGTAACTACGCCCCATTGTTGTTTGGAGGCCGGCTCCCGCCTGACGCCAACATTTTGCTGCTGTTCCCAGCATTCGACTTCACACTTCTGGGTGGCACATTAGCAGTTAATATTGTGTCCTTCACAAGCATCCGCCGATACACCCAAAAACGCAAACTGCTCTCAGAGGGGAGTCTGAGTGACGGAGGGGGAGGAGGAGGATGCTCCCACAGACCATCATTCTCAGACATTAAGGCTGCAAAGACAATCGGCATACTGACATTTGCCTTCACAGCATCCTTCTCTCCCATCGCGGTGTTTGTGCTCGGAAATGTGGTGGGATACACGTGGTGCAACTTTTCTTTTCTCGCCTTCTGGATTCTGACAGGAAACAGCTGCTGTAATGTCATCATCTACAGTGTGAGGGACCACCGCTTCAGGAAGGGTGTGACCCTGCTTTTTCAAAGAGAGCAGTCCCCTCCCCACGGTGAGAAGACCTGAGGACCATGTTCATTTCTTTTGTTTTCGCAAGCACAGTTTTTGTGGCTTTGGTCCAAAATATTAAATGATTGCAATCATTTTGTCCAAATGAGGATCACTGTGCAGTGTCGAGGCTTTGCAGAAGGGAGAAAATGTGGAAACAGTCCATGCTTTCTCCAGATCTGCTGTGGTCTGGGCAGTCATGCAGGTTGGGAGCTTTTACCACGAAGACGCGGTTTCAAGTCCAGTCGCAAACAAATCCAGGTGAATCAACCACAGGGCAATTTTTTTTAGAGTTGCATGAATGTTTCAAGTTGCAGTAACACTTACTCCGCTGAGAATGTAGTAAAATTGAGGAGATCATAATTTTCAGTTGCAAGTCAGAGTCGAAGGTGCCATGATTTTAACTTTCAGACACATTCAAAGATTGTAAGAATGCCGTTCTTGGTTTTACCATACAGAGACAAAGAGTGGTGAAGTTCATCATTATAAATTGATATTATTTCAGAGGAAATGACAGATCTCTTCCTCTGATTAAGATATCAGTCTATTCATAAACTAAAGGTGAATCACTGTAAGGTCACAATCAGGGTGAAAATATCCAAAACTGCAGTTCGCTGATTGACCACTGGATGCCAGCTTTGAAAGTAGAAGGAAAAAATATTTGCAGTGATATTTTGTTTTTCTTTTGCACTGCCTTGCAAAGACATTACTATACTTTGAAGTGTTCCATGTTTTGTCATACTACAACCTGAACACCAACATAATTCTGTTTTCATCAACCTTTTTGACAAAAGTCAATCTAAATAATGTGCTCCTGTCTTTATTTTAAAACTCCTAAATACAATCAAGCACAACCAGCTGCCATCAGAAGTCGCCTAATTGTTAAATACAGTCAATCTGTGCATTTTTAATATCTGTTTAAAACCAGGACTGCATCCATGAAAACTGGACTGGGTTAATTATAGAACTGAATTGATTTAAAATGTATTTGTTAGGTATTGATCTAACAGGCAAATCCTTGCTGTTACTTCTGCCTAATAGAAATACATGATATCCAATGATTTTTAGACTGACTGACTCATTCTGCCTACTTTTAAATTTTAGTCATCATGGTTCTTTGAAAAACTTATGAAGTCACTCTTGCTCTTTATGTGGCTTTTAGTGAGCTGTCTGTAAGGGATCCCTGAACAAGTCAATTTTACTAATTTACTTTAGACTGATTATGCTAAGACTGGACACTTCTGTTTTCATTCTGGAAGCAGCTAAAAGCAAGAGTGATTTATTTTGGTGTTTTTCTGGGCTGGAGTGAGTCTATTTTGAGTGAAGCAGGTCGGGTATCTTGGTATCAGGTCTTAGTGAGAAGGAGCAGGAGATGGTTTGACACATCAGAGCTTCATCTGCAGTAAGCTTGGCTTTCCTCCAGTCTGTTGTTTTGAACAGCTGAACCAAAAGGCTAACCTCACTTTTTGGTATGTCTGCATTCAAGACATCACCTGTAGTCATGAGATGTGGATTGGAAAATAATAAGGAGCCTGACACATGTGGCTGAAATGAATTTCATCAAGTTGAAGGCATGGCTCCACCCTAAACATAAGGAGAGGAACTTCATTAAACTGAAAAAGAAATGCTGCTCCTCTTCATCAACAAGAGCCATCGAGCTCTGCAGAGGATAGGGAGAAAAACGGTTTTGTTCCCGTCCTGGATCTGTTATTTCTGTGATCCAGCTACTAAGGCAGCTGGCCAGGATACTCATCTGTCATTTCGCTCTATGGTAATTTTCATTTTTATTTTTTGTACAAAGATTTCATACAAAATTATTTCTCTAGATAATAACATAGTTAGACTCTCTGAGATTTTTCCATTTTGTATGAATTTTTACTTCCAGTTTGCTAACATGCTTCACTATAAAGAGTGATAACTTAGCGCTGTTGCCTCCCAGAAAGGAGGAGGAGGGGCCACCAGAGTTTCTGTGTGGACTTTGTATTTCCTGATACATGCATGAATAGATTCTCTTCATCCTACCACCGACATGTTATGTTAAGTGGACAATCTAACTTACTCCTAGGAGTGAATGTGTGTGTGTGCGCGTGTGTGTGTGTGTGTGCATGGTTGTTTCTGCAGGGAGTACCTCGCCTCGAGCAAATTGGCCACTAGAGACATGCAAGAACCCCCATATAGCCCTGCATAATATCAGAGGATTTAGAGAGTGGAAGGATGGATGGCATATGGGTGTGAAATGGGGGTACCAAATGATGAGGGGGCACTATGCTGGATAAGTGGACAAAAATGGAAAATGAAAATCTGTTTCAACTTCTTATCCATCTTTGTGCTTATCAAACCATTTCCTGGCTTTACTCTCATGTTTACAGTAAAAGAAAAATGTTTCATTCTTCTGCAAACAGGTTCTGAAGTTTCTCAGCAACTAAAATCAACAGCAAAAGTAAAATTATGCATATTTGACCACTGGACAGCTGAAAGGTTTAAACTAAGCACAAATACTGTAGATCACAAGCAGGCAGGTCCATGTCCTGAATAAAATTAATGTACTTACAGATTTACTACCACAAACACAAAGAAGTTCTTGGTTCAAGAACCAGAATCTTGGTTCAAGAACTTGTTTGTGTTTTTTCCACCTCTCAGCCTTTTCTCTGATTTGAGAAATTAACCTTGTATTTATTTTTGCTTGTGTGTGGACATTATGCGACTGGCTCTCAGTTAAAGTTCATGTTTAGAAATGTTAATTTGACCCTGGTACGATAATTTAATTTTACTTTTGCAATAATCTGCCTCAGAAGTGCACTTTATGAGCTCCTACGTCAGCCATTAGCATTGTGCCATGAGTTAGCATCATGCCAATCAGGTTTTATTTACATTTTTTATATTATTAAACCTTGTTTTTATTGGCATAATAAAAGATTATCTGTATATTTGTGACTATCTGAATGGGCTACATCACAGATGTGTAGAGTAAGAGATTATAATCGGAGCAGACCCTCGTACTGTGCAGCTTGTCTCTTCAGGGTAAGATGTATCTGTAACATTAAGCAATGTGTATGATGTCTTGTTTGTTGCTGTATTGTAGAGTCTGACTATATGATAAAAGGTATAAATGAGCTCAACGAGCAATCTGAAGAATAAAATTGTCTTATTAAATCACAATAACGTATTTACATTTTTTTGTCTAGAAAATAATGCTTCCAAACGTGTTTATATTAAGACTATTTTAAAAGCTCTGTGGTGAGCCTGTTATTTGTGAGCTGGCAATGTGCTGACAACAATATTCTTTATACAAGCCAGTTTTTTTTTAAACTTTAAAATAAATGACACCAACATAATCAGTAGCCAGTAAAATGTAAATTCTGCTGAAAGAAAAAAGGAAGCTCATGTGTCGTGACAGGCTTTGCAACCACCTTGAAAAATGGATGTCTGATTAATAATTAAAGTCAGAAAAAGTGCCTGAAACTCAGATGTGACAGCAACGTCTACAGAACACGGTATGGATAATATATTAACATTAACATACATCGGCTCCAACCAAAAGCCACGTAGCCCACTCAGGTGTTACTGCCTTTCTCAAGCAGCTCTGAAGCAAGATTTAAAGATGAAAGAATAATTCAGATTTTTGAAGACGTCTTCTGTGAAATAGTTGTCTGTATTTTACCTGCAGAAGACAATATTTTATGAAATGTTTGAATAAACAAATATCCCAGTGAGCTAATGGATATGTTTTGCACGCCAAGGGGATGGCTGATCAGAAAAGGTAAGATGGTAATCTCTGCAAGAACATTAATTTTCACAGATGAACGTTCAGCTGAATGTAAAAGAAGAAGGAATATTTATTGCAAAATGTTTCAGAAAGTTCAAAAGCAACTTGTCAAAATGCCAATCTCAGTAGATCTCTGATTTGTCATCTTCTATCTCTTGGATATAAGCAGATTTCCACTGTAGCGACACCTACCGCTTAAAGGCAGAACTGCAGAGAGCATAGTCAGGTTGAGTGAGCAGTATGTAAGGCAGCATCAGTCATGCTGACTCCAGAGCTCAACCTGCCCAAGTTGCAGCCGTATGAAACAATCTAAACCTCAAAATATATAATTAGTGTGAGCCACAATGATAGCGAGCTTATGCAACACATCTTTGTATCACATATCACATCACTGTTCGCTTTATCACTGGTAATATACTGGGGATGCTTGTTGCACCAATCTGACAGATCAGCTAAGACTGTGCTATGAGCTACATTTAAAAACACCAGATAAAAGTGAATGTCACAGAAATGTGCTTTATATTTTCCAGAAAGATAAGATGACATTGATATGATGCAGACAACTGAACAACTAAAGAACAAACAACCAGACACAAAGAAGAAGGGGAGAAGCAGACAGGAAGTTCACATCCCAGTTCCTGCTGAGTGGAAAGTGACAAGGACACAACTTCATGGACTGTCCAGCAGAGACACTAACACTCCACCAAAGATGGACAATCCACTCATTTACTCCGATGCTTCACACAACCCCACTTCTGAAACTCTGCACTGTCCCTTAAAGACAATACTTAAATATTAAAACAAGTTGATTTGCATGGTTAGATATAGCATTAAAAAAAAATCCTTCATTGTTTTTCTTTTTCAATTTCACCCACCCAGAAACACTAAGCTCATACATGCCGTTTGTTTTGGGTGAACTGCACTTATGAAAAGTCAGTGGCAGTATCTGTGATTAGGTTGGCAGCTTTTACTGTGGCAAAACTATTTGATGGCTTGATATGGAAACTCTTTTCGTGATGACATTCAAACAGAGCAATATGAATAAAACAATCTTAAAGTGAAGTGAAACATTAAACATTAAACACTTTGCTTTTAGGCAGCTTTCGAAGTAATTTAGCAAAAAGCTTCCCTTGAAATTATACGCAGGAGGTGAGTGAAAATATTGTGTCTCTCAGTCCTAATATTTCAGCTCTTGTAAGAAGATCTGCTCTGGTTGCCAAACAATAAGCTATTTTCAAACCTGTTAACCAAAATAAAACAGCTTTGTGGAGCCCACCCAACTATTGTTTTGCATAAAAACAAACACTAAAGAAATACAATAAAATTCAGCCTAGAAGATTTTTATTGTAGATCAATAAATAACAATACAAGCATTGTTCATTATGGAAGAATCCCCTTGAAATAAGGATATTTTATTTACCAGCAAAATGGAGGCGTGTGAGAGGCCAGCTGAGGACACACTGGAGATGTGAGGGAGTGTTTTTCTTTCTCATTGATTGTTATCCTCTAAAGGATAAAGAGTTATTTACAATTAAATTAAACAGATAAACAGTACAAACGTGTTGATGTGTTAACACTATGCCAAATAAGATTCCAAAAAATATTTTTTTCCTCTCTACAATTTTGATTTTAGATAATTAATAATCAGTGGCAAACATGGAGAACCTATGAGCCTCAAAGAAATAAACACGCATTTCATTGAAACGAGTGTTTGACGTCGCAGACAGTCATGTTTTTTTTGTTAGATTGTAAGTCGCTCACAGCAACACAGCGGTTTGTTTTCCAGAAATGTATTGTTTGTCAGCATGCAAAGTCTGGCCCTTTCCTACGTTTCATGTTTTTCTTACGAACGTCTGACAGCGATTGGTGTTTGAATCTGCAATGGACCGACTCAAGCTAACGCCCAAGCACAGTGAAAGCTATGATGAAGTGGACGGGGTTTCCCACGTGAATACTTTGTTTACTGTTTTAACATTATTATCATTATTATTTTTACCTTGCATGTTATCTGGTATCGATGTTAAAGAATCTTCAAATATGTGAAACATCTGAGGAGCTGAGATCCAATGAAAAAGACCACAAACGCAGTATGGATGTTGTGGGTGTGAAATAGTATGCAGAACTTGAAACACCAAACTCCAACTCTTACACACTCTCATACAGCCCGCAAACACACATTAGCATGGTACTTTTCATACTGGTAGTGCTTCTGCAACAAGGACGCCACAATATAACCACATGGAGGGCTGCAGGAGGGAAAAAAATCTGAATAAAATACTCTATGCCATTAACAATATGCTCCATTAAAGCTGCATCTTGTCTTACAGAGTGGAAAATATTAGCTGCATACAAATAGCAAAAACACTGATTTGCAGGTAAACAAATAAGTGGTTATTTGTTAGTCAGAATAATTTAAATGTGGGCAAATCTCCAGTGATACTGTGAGAGACTGAAATGGCTCGACCAGTTGCACAGTGGAGCTGAGCTATACTCTCAGTCATGAAGTTCAGGTGCTTAAAGGAACATTTCTGGTTGACAGGTGTTAAAGGTTTCTTCCTCCTTTGTATTATTAACAAGGCAACTAAATTTTTTAGTGTAGACACTCTCTGTGCTGCTGCACTTGTACCACGACCACACATTCATAGGCACAGAGATGCCTCCAGCAAGAAACACTGTAGATGATAGGTCAGAGAACTTTAGAGCCTCTGCAAGGTTATGCTTTCTTGTTTATCCTATTTGGTTTTTGTTGTTGTTTTTTGTCTTTAATTCCCTCTCGTTTCATTGTCCCTATGAGTTTTTAATTGTCTCCCTAAGCTCTTAAGGCAAGAGATGTGTGTCAGAACCAATAAAGCACAGAGACCACCTGTGGCTGGTATCCGTTTTTGACTCAGCAGAGGAAAGGACAAAGGCAGAGATGGCTCTGAGGGACGACGGGGAGCTTAGTGATACCGGGCTTTATCCACAGGGGCAACGGCAGAACCAGGTTTGCAAGAGTCAAACAAATCCACATGATCTCTTTATCAGCTTCAGACATTCCTCACTCTAATTGTACTGTTTAAAACTATTTGCTGTGGGAACCGCCACAGAAAATAAATAGGCAAAATATGTTTCAGCCTTAAAGGGATAGTTCAACATTTTTGAAATGAGGTTAAACTCACTCTCTTTGTTTCATCATTTTAGTGTAAAACCATATTAGTTGGTACATAAAGCTAATGTTTGAGCTTGGCCCAGGACAGCGAACCACCACCAGATTGTTGTTAATTAAATTCATAACCGCTTGGATACAAACAGGAAGAAACGTTCTGTTTTGCAAACCTCTCATTTCTAAGTCGTGCTCATGCACGGTGATTTTAGGGCAAAATTTTCAGATGCCAGTTAATCTGGAAATGAATTTAATCTTCAAACTCTTGCAGTTAACCAAGAAGAGAAGATTTCAAATTTCATTTTTTTTATTTGCTTTTATTCTTTTTAGAAACTGCTTGCCAGTCAGAAGCAGAAAAATGCCGTTGATTTTATTGAAAAATGTAGTTTTCAAATAAAGTCCGCTTACTATTTTAAAATTTGCCTTTAAAAAAAAAGAAGTCATAAACCTACACTCTTTATTGTGTGTGTGAGCTCATCTTGAATTTTTTTCCCTCATTAATATTGCAACTCATTTACTTTTAAAAAGTGATGCGCACTAAGTGCAGAAAGAAAAAATAAACCGTGGGGTTGACATGGTTCGTGTTTGCAGTTTGCTTCTCGTGACAGTCCGTAGAGCTCAGAAGCTCAGATGAGAATCTAATAAAAAAATTATAACTTCACATTTATCCGCCACAATATCGAGTCCCTCTGTTTCAAATTATGTGAGTTGTATTATTCATCTGCAACTGCAGAGACCTCATTGGTGCCAACAGCTGTGGGGACGATGTCAGACCAACCTGGAGGCTCTGTTTAAGTTGTCTGCTATAAATACACACATATGTGCACAGTTCAGCCAAAGTCTCTACAACCAGTTCTCTGTTGCACTTAGCTTGAGTGTTTCTATCACTGCAGCCTGCCGTCGTGCTGAGAGGTTTCTGCTTTAATATTTATCAGTGGAGGTTTGTGAAAGGTGTCGTTGTGACGTCTCTGAAAGTCAGGAATAACAAACAATACGGACATGTTTATTGTATCTAGTTTTAAAAAAATGTTAAAAACAGTTTGATAATGACAAACCAAATAAAAAGTATTTTCTTCTTTTTTTCATGGAGTCCAGCAATACATCCACAGTGAAATCATACTAGCACACTGCTTATTGTAACTTATTGAGTTTTATTGAATAGTTCCATGTATTTGTGGATTATATATTAAAAAGCAGAATATTTCTGATGTCTTTCTCTACGCTTGCTTCACGCCATCTTGGCCTGAGCGTTGTGTTGAAGTTTCATGAGGCTTACAGTCAGCAAATCACTTTATCATAACTAGGAGTTATATAAAGTTATAATGAGAGATATAATCAAAACTGCAGTATTTCAGAAACTTCTCCAGTAAGTTCTTTACAATATAATTTTGTACATTTTATGTATATTTTATAAATCACACAGACCATAATGTAAACACAGTAGCACAATATAATATCTTCCAAATAGTGTATAGGAAATTAAAATTCAATGTCCAGATTTCTGTTCATGAATGAAGATTAATAACAATAACATTAAATTAGAATTGTGTTTACATTTAACACAAATAACCACTTTAGCTCCATTTTTGCTAAGGTAAACTTTCCATTATACGTGTGTCAGGTTCTTAAAATCCTGAAACTTTCTAGAAGCTGCTTTTTGCTCGGTGCTCCTGCTCTTATCTCATTTTAATTCTGTATGTGTGCGCAGCCGCCCGTCACTGCTAATGAGTCTTGGCAGGATGGTGTGCAGTAGAAGACTCCGCCTGCCTCCATCACACCTGTGACTTCCTCTAGCCGGAGGCTTCATCCCACTTCCATAACAACCATCTGCAGATGGACGCTCCTCTGTAGCCTTCAGTCAACCTGCGCCGAGGACACGCAGCTCTCCGCCTGGCTCAAGATTTTCACACAAAAGAAGTGATTTGCACTAAGCAACTCTTAGGTAGACTTACATCTTTGTGTCTATTTCTCTTTTTGACATTGAAATACGACTTGAAATGGTCCATGATCATTTTAAATATTTAGCATTATTCCTATCCATAAAGGAAACCTTTCCTTCTTAAAAAAAAAACCCTGTCCCTACGTTAAATTTGTCGTCCTGGTGCTGTAACTTGCGTTTGTGTCGAGTGTAATGATGTAAAACCTGAGGAAGGTGTATTCACTGTGAAGCTTCTCACCAATATGGTTGATTCAGAATGGTGAAATATATCATCTTTATCTTTTTTAGACAGAGTCAGATGCAGAAGAACAAACAATCTCAGAGTTTGAGGAAGACTCTGACTGGTGGATAGGGTTTGATTCATTAGGATTTTTCTAGAAACTCTTTTTAATTTTTTTTGTAAGCAAATTGTAAAACAAGCCAACAAACAACTAGTTTGCATCTACGCAAGGAAAATAAGAATTTAGTCAGAACGTCTGAGACATTTTAGGCCAGAGTAGCATTACACTGTAGAAAAGAAAGCAACACGGCTGTAGTGTTGATTTGAAAATGTGGCTGAGTGCTATTCAGATTATAAAATATAATTTTAACATATCTGCAGTTACGTTAATAATTTACATTTAAATGAGAAGTATAGGTTAAAAAAACAAAACAAAAAACAAAGTAGTTCTCTGTCCTTTCAGCCATTTGCTTTCCATTATAGAAGCTGCAAATACTTCTTTTGATTTATAAAATATTTATGCCAAAATGCACTGACATACATACAGAGAATGTAAAAAGTTCAGCGCATGTTCAATCCAGATTTCTATTCTGGGACATATTTAGAAAAATAAGCCCCAAAAAAACAATCAAAGAAATATTCCTTGTGTCTTTGACATTTTGCAAAACATTGTTTTTTATTTCTATCTTTTACTCTTTTATAAATGCTTACATCTTTTAGTATATGTTAGATCAGTGTCATGCATGAACGGCGTTTTGGTTATAAATCGTCATAAGCAATAAAAACAGCTCCTTCCTGCTTCTCATAATGTAAAAACGTCATATTTACTTCTTGAGTTAAAATGTCTAGCTTTAATCACAATTTACTTTAAGTGGTTTCTTCCTGTGACTGTTTTCTTAATGTTTGATTGTTGGTCTGAGTTTGATTGGAAACTCAGACTTGGAAAGTTAGTGCTTTCATCTTCCTCTCAGCAATGTGTAAAATGGTGCACACTATTAATTAATTTGGAGAGTACATTTATTCATTTTAATGCAGCACTTATCACAGAGTACTCACTTTTGAAATTTCTGCAATTTAATTTCAGTCTGACTCCTGTGGGTTTTAGGCCCTGCAGACTAATGGTGCATATTATACTTTCAGGCCAATCACAGCATTTATGTGAGTAAATTGGATCTTGTGCAGTCAAGATAAAAAAAAAAAAGTCTTTCCACCTTGAGTTCTTCAATCTCTACAGTCCTCGGCAGAAATGCAAACCACATTACTGTGTCCACCATCTCTCTTTCGAACATTTGGGGGGGAAATTCGAACATTTTGCAGAATAAAATGAGACTTGGGGCCAATAAGCTACAGTCAAACGTGCAGAGATGTACAACTCCTCTCAGCAACAAAATAAATTGCAAATATGAGTCAAAAATCTCAACAAAGAATGAAAATAGTAATTTCGTTGTTGTTTCTCTACTTACTAGATTAACTTCTGACCATATAAAATTTAAGACAAGGACCTAAACATCATTTAATCATTAGATCATGGAAGAGCATTTAAGCTGACTTGATGACATGAAGCTGACAGGATGTATCTTACGGCAGGGAAAAAAAAAAAAAAAATGCTGACCGCACCCGCTGCATAATCACCTCTGCATCTATTTCACTGTCCCTTCACATATCTGAAAACAAGTTTGCTTAAAATATGTGCTAAGAATAAAGTGCTTATGGGCCTCAATGAAAATGAAGGATCTTTATCTTGAGTGACGACGCCATTCCACAGTGAATATTCAGAAAATGTTTTTCTTCTTAATGTAATGAATTGCCTGATACTGCTGACTTATTTTCTACTGTCTGTCATATCTTAGTTAGTACTCATTTTAATCTGAATTTGAATATGTCTACAGCTAATGGAAGCATTTAAAGACATATTTTCTAAGGACATAGTAAGAAAAAGAAAAGCGCACAAAAGAAAAAGACTAAACCAGTGTGCTCTGTAGTTGTGGCAGCAGGACAAATTAAGTAGTTAAAACAATGGTCGTGTGTTTTTATCAGACAGGAGGCTGATTTATTTATGCTTGTAAGCTTCACTGAAAGAAAAAAGCTGTTCAGTTTACTTAATTTTATTGTGTACATCCGTCCCACACAATGCAAATAAGTAGAACACATATTTTATTTACATT
>NW_015112792.1:27267-28131 GCF_001443285.1 Poecilia latipinna | reverse complement strand
ATAAAACATATTTAACATGGTATAGAATAGTATTTCAGATTTTAACAATGTTTTTGAACATGTAACATGACATTAAAGCTGCAGTATGCAAGTAAGCAATTTTTTTTTACATGTTTGTCAACATTATAACAATGTCATATCAGTGGAAGACATCGCTGGATTTCTTCCACAGATTATGTTTCTCGCTGTACTGTAAAAGACGAGGGAAATTTTATACAACTGTTTTTAAAGAACTTAATTTTTATAAGTTACACACTGCAGGTTTAAAGGTTAATCTGGAACATATTTGTACAAGAGATATACAAGATTATGTAGAAAAGTAAGTCGGATTTCAATAACACTATTTGACAGGGTGTCCATATGACTGACTGAGATAATATGTAAAATATTTTTTTTATAAAAGTTACATTTGGCAGCATACATGCTCAAAAAAGTTGAGCATGTATGATGCTGATACTTTTCTAAATCATTTTATCTTTTATAGATATGTTAAAGGTCAACCTTTAAGCTGCTGTATGTTCCACTGAGAAAAAAAAAAAATTGTTTAAACTATCACTATATTATTACATTGCAAACAATAAAACATCAGACAGAAAATTGGTGAAAAAAACTGAGCCTCGTCTTATACAGACACAACGTACTGATAGTTCTAACCAATATGTAAAAAGAAAGTTATAAAAGTTATGTACTGCAGCATTAATTTCATATTAATACATGTTCAAACACTGGCTAAGACGTTATTTGACGGGGGTGCACAAGACTGACATGACACTGTCATGAACATAAAAGAGTCTTTATAAATGTCTATGACTGTTATGAAGTGTCATTTGGTAAATAATGACACTTTTAATGCAAAGTTGCTCC
>NW_015112792.1:20457-21649 GCF_001443285.1 Poecilia latipinna | reverse complement strand
AGCATCTGGAAGACATTTGGATTCAAATAAGATTCTGAATTTATACTCCATACTGTGCTCCATCCCAGCGCGCTGGAGCATTGAGCCCTGCCCTCCACATAGCGCCGCTGCCGCGGTAGAACCATTACATTAGCACAACGAAACATGGAGATGGAGAGGATTATTAAGGTAGTGCAGTGCACCACAGATAAGGAAAAATAACGCAGAAAACAGTCGAAGTACTCAAAATCTCTCTTATTCTTATTTTTGTCGCTCAGTCAGCGACGCTATAAGCAGACCCGTTACCATAACAACAGACAATGGTTCTCTTAGTTTCCCATGATTCGACAACAAAAGACATCCAAACATTTTCCATACTAAGAACAGAACACTGAATCCATTACTCCAACAGCTACAGCCAGTCTAAGTAACTGACTCAGTAGCAATGAGGAAAAAAAAGCCACTTTGCAAGCTAGTGGCTTTTCACTAGCTTATCGAGCTATCAAAACTGCCTCGTTACTCTCTCCCAAGCACACAACTTACAAATTTGATCAGTAACAACTGTTTTTTTGTGAACTACTTTGATAAACGATGATGTACTGATCTGTACTAGAGCTAAGCCCCGGTGCTAATAACGGTAGCTAGCAAAGTGAAAACCAAAGAACATGCCGAAGGTTTACAAATGACTTCTCATACAGAATGATAATTTTTGTGGAAACATTCCCAACTACAAAAAATAATATTTAGATCACTTACCTAATCGGTCCACCTCCAAAGACTTGTCTTGTGGTCTTGTGGCTGAATAGTCAGAAGAAACTGCGCGGCAATCGCGATATCTTTAAAATTATCTTTTGACTTCTTATTGGTTAAGATTCAAAAGCCCGCTCTTATTATTGTCCAATCATATTTAATTCTTGTCTTTGTTATATTGCATCATTTCCGGTAATGATAAAACATGATTACAATGGTTTTAGTAATCTAATTTAATCACGTTAAATCAACATATGAAAAATGTGTAGTTTCATTATTGTTTGTTATTAAGTAAATTGTTCTTTATTCAATTGTGTAAATACAAGAAAGATGACTGAATTGTGTAGTATTAACTTATTTTGTTTGTGCAAATTCAAAAACCCCTCAATTCTCATTTTTTCAGTGTATATACGCTCGTCCAATAATTTACCCCTCCCCTTAACCATGTTTTACTCTTTCTGAG
>NW_015112792.1:13530-15924 GCF_001443285.1 Poecilia latipinna | reverse complement strand
CAGTTGAATAAAATGAAAACTGAACTGGATGGAAGAATGAATCATTCATGTCTCTTATCCGTCTAACTGGACCTGTTACTTTGAATATACTGGGGAAAATCCTTAGTTACATTTCAAGTTAAAATTGATTCTGCAAACCATTGATCCACGAGGGAAACATTAAAATATTTCCTCCTGGTTTCATGACATCATCTGGTTTCAGGCTCAGTTTGACGGAAACGCTTTGAATGTTTTCCTTCTGCTTTCCGTTTCCTGGTCGGGCCGAGCAGCAGTTTGGGTTTGGTTGTGGTTAAAAGGTTCAGCAGTGATGCAGGTCAGAGCGTTTGGGAACGCCCTCCGACCCCAACATTCAGCTTTACTTAACTGATCAATAATTGGGCTTCAGTCAGTTCAGACAAAACTGTTTTAGTTTCAGAAGGTTTTCAAAGTCTAAACGTCAGACCCAATTAAGCCAAAATAGTCTAAAAAAGGAAAAATCTTTTGACAAATTATTCAAAAATATTAAATGAAAAGAAAATTCAGGATGTGTTCAGATACTGTGTCCCTGAAGCTAAAAACTGAGCTCCACCGGTTGCCTAGCAACCCAATCAGAGCTCTAGCAGAGTTTTGCTGCAGTTTTCTTGCTTTGGACCCGAGTCTCTTCCTTTCTTCGTGGTCAGATCGACTGCTGCCAACGTCTCGTGACTCAGCGGGTCGTCAGCTTTCTCTGCCGGAATGACGAAGCCACAGGAACATTGTTTTCCCAGATTCCTGTAAGTCCCGTTTTAATAATGAGGAAAAACGGAAGCAACCTCTTAGTCATTCTGATATCACATTTCACAGCAGCTTGAACTTCTTCCAGTTCAAACCGACTCACAGTTTCATTCCAGCCAATCAGAGCGCTCCTCTTCTGCCCACTGCATTCCTCAGCCAATAGAAAGTCAGAACTGAGTCACACAGAAGGAATGGCTTTCATTCCTGACAGCTGAATGCCAGCCGGCCCTCCCTGTGTGTGTGTGTGTGTGTGTGTGTGTGTGTGTGTGTGTGTGTGTGTGTGTGTGTGTGTGTGTGTGTGTGTGTGTGTGTGTGAGAGAGCGAGAGATTAGGAATTTGCAGTGGGACGTGAACAACTTCCTGTTTTTACCCGTTAAGGACATCCGTGTTGGCTGTCTGTGTGTGTGTGTGTGTGTGTGTGCGCGTTTGTTTGTAATACCTTGTGGGGACAATTTTTCTGACATATACCACATTGTGGGGACCAATTGGGAAACCATGTTTTAGGGTCAGGGGTCAGATTTAGGGCTAAGGTATGAATAGGGTTAGGAAAGGGGTAAAGGTCAGGGTTAGGCAGTAGGAATGAATGGAAGTCAATGGAAAGTCCTCACAAAGATAGCCATGCAAACGTGTGTGTGTGTTAGTGTGTAGGTGTGTGTGTGTGTGGGGGGGGGGGGATCAGGACAGACGGGAATGGGATTATATCCGGCCAACAGTAACCGGATGCCGGAACATTCCAACTGAATGCGGCGCCTGAAGTCCAGCTCCTTGATTATTGGTTATTGATCTGCAGTTTCACCAACTTCCTCTGATTGTCCAGATGGAGCAGAAGAAGCTCCTCGCTGTTTGTTCCCCATTTAAAGAGATGGAGGCGTTGATGCACTGTAAAACACTTTGTTATTGAACAACAGAACATTGTTCATGTTTACTGAGGCAGATGAAATTCTGGCTGCCTTTGACTTTTACTCCACTACATTTCTACAATGTTTTTGTGTATTTTGTAACTTTTACATCACCACCGCATTTCTTTCTTGTTAGTCTGAAAATAATCCATGACTTATTCAAATTATCTGGTTCAAAAATCAACTCCAGGTTGAGGTTTTGGAAATGGTGTCAGGAAATTGAATTATTTCAATCACAGTTGACCTGCTGTTAAGTTGGATATTTTGTTATTGTGGGGTTGAAGACGAGCGAGTTGGAAATGAGCAGCGCCTCTTCCTCGGTTAGCTGCGTCTTTCTTCAGGCAGATATCTTTTATTTTGAAAAGTTTCCTGCAGCTAAAATAACACGTCTTATTTTGATTCATTTCACTCTGCAGATTGTTCCTGATGGACAGAATCACATTTCCAACTGAACTGAAACACTAGAAAGACATCAATGATCTGTTTAACATGAAACATTCAGCAGCTGCTTTACTTTTAAAATTAGTACTTAAGTAAAAATATTAATGTGATTCTTTCACTAGTAGATTTTTGTCTGTTTATTTGTATTTTTACAGTGTTTGGGTCCTTTCTCCAGCTTCTGAATGAAACTCCAGAAAATCACATATTTAATGTTTTTGTGCTGATCTTTTTACCCAGAATGCACCAAAAGTGAACCGATGATAATTTACACTTACCAATGACAAACTAGCTAGCAATGATT
>NW_015112792.1:5486-9589 GCF_001443285.1 Poecilia latipinna | reverse complement strand
CACCTGGACGGGTCACCTGGACGGGTCACCTGGACGGGTCACCTGGACGGGTCACCTGGACGGGTCACCTGTGGAAGATTTTGTTGGACTCAGCGTTTCCTTTAAAAGGAGTCCAGAGCTGGAATAATTCAAAGTGTTTCAGAAGTTTTACCTTCCAGGTGAAATCAAATCTGTGCAGCCAGAAGGTTTCAGTCAGTTGTAATTATTAGTATTTTTATTCTTTTGTTTTACTAGTTCTGACCCCGCTGACCTCTGGACGTCTCTCTGCTCGTTTTGGACATGAAGCTGTGAACTGAGAGCATCTGGTTCCTCCTGAAGTCGTGTTGCTGCTGATCGGAGCTCCTGCAGCTCCGTCTGTTGAATTTTAGTGGAAATGTTTCTGTTGATTATAGAAACATGATCGAAAGGCGAAGGAACACCACAATATGTACTAATGTTATAAAATGAGGCTTTAAAATGTAATTAAACATCATTAAAGCTGCAATAATTGCTGTATGTAATAAGCAGAAATGGCCTGAACAATACTGAATTATTACCTTCTGAGCATTCGCATTGTTCCCCAAACCAGAGGAAGTTCTGGCAACATTGATTAAAGAGTTAGCTTCCATGCTAATCCAGAGCAGAGCGTAAACTAAACCTGAACATTTCTAACCCTGTATTTATTCATGGAGTCACTGGTAGAATCGCTGCTCTCCGACCAAAGGTCAATAAAATGTTGAAAGTCGTGTTTGTTCACTTCATGAATCTATCAGCTTCCAAACTGGCTACGTTTTAGTTCAGCCTTGCCCTTTGACCTTTGCCTTCCCTGGTTTGTAATCGAGGAACTGAAGCTGGAGTCGCTGCTGACCGACGCAGCTTCATCCACCGAGGAACGACGGGTAGAGAAAGTTATTTTCTCCAATTTTCCCCTTTTTGTTTCCTTTTATCCCGTTTGTACTTGAACTTGTTTTTTTTCCCCTCCTGCACCTCCAGATTTGAACCGAGATCCTGAAGGCTCGTATTTCTTGGTGAGCCTGTCGCAACGTGTTGAGCAACAGTCGGGTCCCGGCTGGGAGCCGCTTTCTGCACCGTTCCCATGGGAGACGAAGCCACAGCCAAGTTTCAACGTGCGTCTGTTTGCATAAGAGAAAGCCAGAAGATGCTTTCAGGAACTCTGAGACAAAACTTACATTTTGCAGTCACAGTCCTAATTTTGCAGACAAAAAAAGTTTATTTACTGTCCAAAGGACTTGAAAACTCGCTGCTGCAGCCGAGACATTTCTGAGAAGTGAAAACTTATTTAAGCAACGCATAAAGAAACGCTGTTCTCACTGAAAGACAGCAGATAGAAACATTCCCAACAGTCTAAGACTTTCACACAAACGTTTTTAAATGACAGCCAGTGCTGAAGCAAAAAACTAAATAAAATGGAAATCAAAACTGAAAAGTGATTCATGAAGATGGGATTTTATTCATCCAGCAAATCTACAAGAAACTGTTAAAATCAGAATCTTATATCTGAAAAACAACTCGGTCCGCTTGGCCCCATTCTGGTTCGTTTACTCCAACTCTGGTCTGTCTACTTTGAAAGTCCAGTCCGGTTGGCGAGGTGTGAATGCTAATCGACCTCTGACCTCTGGTCCTCCACACCTCGGTCTGGGTTCGGTTGAAGTGAACACCAAGAGGACCGGAGACTGCTCCAAAAGCAGGAAGCGGACTATAGCGCAGGGCATTCGGGGTAAATAAAATAGGGTAGACAAGCATAAGCTTGGCTCCAGCCTATTCCTTTTTTGGTAAATTATGGGTTTCATTGTTATTTTTTTTTCTTTCCTGTGTTTAATGTGGACAATTTACCAAAATAAAGTGATTGATTGATTGATTGATCCAACCAAAGCTAACATGCTAGCCTAGCACTAGCAGCAGAAATGGCTCCTGGTCTTCAGCCAAAGACTAAAGAGAAATCCTCCAACTGTCAGGATTGGGGTTTTTGCTTGTCTTTTGCTGTAGTTATCTCTGCTTATTCTTAGTCTGTTCCCTGTGAGTCTTTGTGTTGTCCTGTCTCCTTCCCCTTAATTGTTTCCAGGTGTGTCTTGTTCCCTGATTATCCTCCCTGTGTCCACCTGTTGTCTTGGTCTCTTGTCGGCTCCTTTTCTATCTGTCTGACGTTCCTCGTTTGCCAGAGCTACCAGTTTGTTAACCTGATCGCCTGCTCTACTGTGCTGCCTGTGTTTAGGACTTTTGTGGAACTTTATTCTTTTCATTTAATCATCTTCATCATTTTAACCTGGGTTCCTGCGTCTGCCTCACCATGTACGCTGCACATCATGACACCAACACTAAAACCTGACGCCTCCATCTTGTTTCCATCTGGTGAAGAAGGAAGTTGCTCTCAGTGTCTTCAGAGGTTTTTGGTCGTTTCCTTCAGTGGTTCTTGGTGCAGCGCCCCCACAGGCCAGGAGGGGAACAGGTTGGTTTGACTCAGAGCAGCTGGAGGTGGAGCAGATGTTCTGGGTCCAGTAGAACCGGCAGCGCCGTGCCCTGGGGTTTCAGTCAGGGATTCAATAGACTCAACTATACCTGAACAGTACACACGTTGTGCAGGACAATGCAGCAACTATGCACCACACCAACCACAGGCATTCAATAATATGCAAATAAATCAAAATACACCAAGAAAAGCAACAATGCAGCCAACTAAAACATAACTGAACAGCCAGCAATTTAGCTAAACTTTTCCATGTTCTGCAGTGAAGCTCAACATCAATCCAAACTGCTCAAATAAACACGTGAACAATTAAAATAAAAAATATTCAGTAACGTTTGTATGAGAACGTAACAGAAAAGTAACTTGTAAATAAAATCCGCAGGTTGTTGTACTGAATGCTAGCTGTTAGCCACTCGTAGCGCTCATAGATAGTCTTTAAAATGCCTTACGAAGTTCTTACTGGTCTGTTAGTGGATCCAGGCTTGGTCTGGGTTTCCCTTTTTTAATTATTTTTTTATCCGTGAAACAGCGTTTACAAAAAGGCGATTTTGAAAAGTCAGCAACTAATAAACCGGATCTGAAGCGTAGCCATTTTGTAAACACCAAGTTCGCCACAGCGATGGGAAATCAGGGGAAGCTTTTCCTTACACTGTATGTCAGCTCTGATTGGCTGATTACTCTGTCAGTCATACCAACTGTGGCCTGTTGCTCGGCGTTTCTGGGTTAGTACAGCAGGGCCTGAGGCGGAGCTGCTCGCCAGATGCGTTTAAGGTACTTTTAAACACACACACACACACACTCTCTCTCCGGTTGCAGCGCATGCTGACATGCAGCAGCTGCAAGCTGGGCGTCTCCATGGTGATGGGAAGAAACGTTGAAGAGAAAGTTATGGAGGCAGAAGATGGCCGACAGGTGAGGTCAGGGCGTAGCAGAGGTCAGAAGTCAAAGGCAAACCAGACAACCTACAGAAACAAAGAGCTGCAGCAGGAATTCGCCACATCACAATCAGCTGGAAGAAACGAGACGGACTGCCTTCAGGTGAACACTGCAAAAACACAAAATGCAACCAAGCAATTCAGTTTGTGCTGCAAATCTCAGTTCACTGGAAATGAGACAAAATAACAGAAATAGGAGCTTGTTTTAAATAAAAAAAAATCATTTATATCGATTAAAAGTTCAACTTCCTCTGGCAGATTATTTAACTTATAACAAAACATTTTTCCCAAGAAATAACGTTTTATCAATATAAAGGAATTATTGACCTGAAACAATCTTTTTTTATTATTTCCTTTATTTAACCAGGTGAACCCGTTGAGATCCAGATCTCATTTTCAAGAGGGACCTGGGCAGAAGTCTGCAACACACAGCAACCTGGTTACAAAATAAAACTAATTAATACATGTGCACAAGTATAAAACAGTATAAAACAATTTAAAAACGGTGCCACTGTTCAGCAGCATCTCGTTGCCTAATTTTAAGAATCGATTGAAATGATTCCAGTGAAATCAGTTCTGACATCTTGATTCCAGCATCACTGAAAGCTTGCTTCCCTTTTTCAGTTCGGAAACGTGGAACATGCAAAAGAAAAATGTTGTTAAAGTGAAAAGAATGAGAATTAACAGATCTACGTAAAAGAGTT
>NW_015112792.1:0-227 GCF_001443285.1 Poecilia latipinna | reverse complement strand
CAGCTGCCCACATGGTGGTTCGATGTGAGAGAACAATACTGTGTAGAATGTCAGTTAAAAGCTGTGATTTACTGAGTCTTTGATAAATCAACAAACGGAGCAACACAAAGCTTTTTGTTTAAAGAGCCTGAATAAGATCATTAATAAAGGAGCAGTAACAGTGCTGTGTTTTTTCCTAAAACCAAACTGGACATTTTGTAAAACACAATTTGAATCTAAAAAAATCT
>NW_015112791.1:472822-477010 GCF_001443285.1 Poecilia latipinna | reverse complement strand
AATCCATATAGATCGATTAAAATGAAGAGCTTTTTTTCCCCGCTCGGTTTCATAGTGCATAAATTCTGCTGTTGGGTTTATTTCTGAGGAAACCTGCTGCCTGGTTTTGGTGAAGATAGCAGCATCTGCAGATAGATAGCAGCTGAAACACAGAATTTTGTCTCGGAGAAAAGGTTCAAATATCGTAAACCTTTCTACATTTTGCTACATGACAACTAAAAGTATCTATTTATTGTCACTGTATGTGATTGGAATGTACAAAGTGGTGCATGATACCAATGTAAAAGCAATAAAGATGTTCCTTTTGTAGCCTACGGTGGGGGGTTTTCTGGGATTGCCCTGCATTTACCCACTTATTAAAAAAAACAACTGATTTTATTTCTACTCCACAATTACACAGTACTTTGTGTTAGCCTTCTGCTAATCTTCCAAAATCTCAATCAAACACAGCTCACAGCTCTGTCGCAATGCAAATCCATATGAAGTATTACACGTTCTTAGAACTGTCTCCCCTTCGCTTCGTATCAATAATTTAAAGCCCAGCTTGTGTCAGTGTAGATGCAGTATTTTTGTCTTTCACCAGAGCTGTAACTGAATCTATCTCTAAAGTGCAAGCCCTGTGGTGGAACCTTAGAGACTCCTATAAATAAACAGCCAGCGCTCCTTCAACACTCGCCTGTTCGCCACATGGAATGATTAGCTCATGGCAGGAGCTATCTGATCTTACAGTGTGTTGCCGCAACTATTTTCTGTCAGCTATGTACGTTGGTTAACTCACGGAGCGTGTTGAGAATGCAGTCTCTCAGGAATTCAAATGATGTGGTCGGACTGCAGCGTGTTTCGGCCTTTAGTCTCTCTTCCAATGAGTCTCGGTTTATGATCATGTTGGTGAAGTGATTTCCATCTCTTTGCAAGGGAAGCTGTAGATCAGTCTGAATGCAGCGGTATAGAAGATATTTATAGGGTGGCACAGATGCTGCTGTTGGCGGTGAAGACTTTTTTTTTAAATGAGGATGAACTGGAGATTTCGATTTTCTTGCTTCTTAAACATGTATGTTCATCAAGATAACTCAGTGTTTCCTGTAACACCGAATGAACATACAGACAGTCGAATAGTTAGAAGATTAATTTCTCACATAACTATTATTTATTAACCGAGTGTAAAGATATAATTTTTTCTATTGAGCAGTGCGCTTCTGATGGTACAAAAAGGGAGTGGATTATTTTTCCGTTCTGATTTTATTGGGGGTTTTTTTATCAATTCAACAGAAACAGATCCTCAAATTTAAACGGCTTTCATCAAAATCATTAGAGAGGGTTGCAAAAAAAGATCTTTAAACTTAAATTTGGGGGTTTTGAGGTTTTTGGGGTTTTTCTATATATAATATAGTGTTATATTATATAGTATTGCTATATGATGTAGCAACACTTGACCGTGTGAAGTCAAGCACAAAAATAAAAACCAAACAAACAAAATTCTGTGAAAATTGTAAATGAGCTTAACGTAAGTATTGCGAAAAAATGGTCAAAGTCTAAAGACAAACTATTGGCAAAGTATTTTATCAAGACAACTTAGATTTCAAGAACCTTTGGTTGATTGTAATCACTACTTTCAAAATGTGCATTGACCTCAAGTCATTTTATTCAACTGGATGCCGGACAGTAAGAGTTACAGCTGGTGCTCAAAATGTTTGCTGAGGACAAGAGATGTGGATTAAACTTAATAACAGCATTAGTCAGTGGGGGAATCCAACTGGGTTACTTTAAACTAGAAGAAAATACATTCATCCCAGCGAGAGTGTGCTGTGAGAACACAAAACCCAAGTTACATGTTGAGAAGGAGAATCTGATCCATTTTACAAAACAAACTTGGCTAAAATACTGGAAAATGGTGGTAGGAGTCTGTCCTGTAACCAGTGGGCAGCCGGTTCGAACTCTGTTCACCTAAGTTGTTGTGTTTTTGGATAAGACAATCCCCCCGCCGTGACTGCTGGTGATGTCCAGACTGACCCATCTATAGCAGCGTTTCCTTACCAAACCTTTGTCGCCATTCTGCTTATTTAAAAAAAAAAAAAAAAAAACACAATATCACAATTGCTGTGTTTTGAAATAAAATTAAAATTGAATAAGTGTGTTCAGGTGGTAAGTCATTAAAAATCCTGGCAGTGACAGATGTGAAGACTCACTCGAGATATATTCATAGTTCAGCCGTGACGCTAAGGTTCGTCATCTGTCAGCCATCAGAGGAGACGTCCGCATCATGGAGCAACAAGAACCTTATGCTTGGAAGCCGCTGCGCTTGTGGCGATTTGGGGAAATTGCAGTCGGCTATTTTACAGAAAAGCTATGGATTCAGCACTTTCAAATGACACACAACCTTTGGCGAATTGTGAGATGCTGTGAGAGCTCTAGTGGAGCCGACTGCACATCGTCTGAAGAAAATGAAAACTAACCATCATCCTCCTACTGCTTCCTGTCGTCTTCTTCGTCATTTCCGGATGATGATCATGTAAGTCATGTGATGCAAAAAGCGTCTTTCCACTGCAGTTTCAATGCGGCCGATAGACCACCTCAACCTATCTCAAAAATGTTTTATCGAGAAACACGAGAATTTCCAAAATTGACGTGTTTCCATTAAACAAATTCATTTTTCCATTTTTAACTCTCCCAGTTCAATGGATAATGAAACCAACACGGCTACTGGGTGAGTGACTGAATGCTCCGGGCTCCTCTGGACTCAATAAAACGCTGCACAAGTAGAGGTCGTTTTTCAAAGAAAGCTTTAAAATGTGTTTTAAAGCACATCTGCAGCATTCAATTGCAGCATTTAAAATTCAAAAACACCACTAATGACAAGAAATCTCCTCAATCTGCTCGGTGTGGGATTAAGCTGTGGGGTGTTGAAAATAGCTCTTATGATGACTCTATCAAAACAGAGAGGCTGCAGCTCAGCCTGCGGTTTTACCTTTCTCTTTTTGTAGCCTCACACTTCGGGATCATGAGGCTCACATTTAATGGCCGTCTTTCACAGAGGCAGCACATCCCACTGAGTGATTTATTGCTGTTTGTCTCGTGAACAGAGTTCGGCATCACTGTTGGGGGTAAATTTATCAGTTTGTCCTTGTATGCATAACAGTTTGATAGCATGTTTATGCAGATACAGCTCCCAATCTTTCCCTGAACAGTGTTGCACCACAAGCTGTAATATAACTGTCCTAATTAAAACAGTCATCTAGATTATTGCATTTACATATGACCTAAATAGGACAATTATTTTAAAGAGAACATCAGACAGAGAGAGTCTGACACATTGCTTGGCACCTCAGTAAATGCCTTTTATTACAGTAGGATAATATTACAATGTAAAAAAAAACTTAATTTATTCAGTGGGAGAAAAGTCTGAAAGGAATTAAAATGTCTGTTTGCTTACCAAATCCCTCGTGCCATAATAACTGTCACTTTTAACATGTTTAAAATAAATTTATCTGAAGATTAATTTGTTTTTCTTTACTTTTTTTTGACTCATCAAGGTTTGTTGGAATTTAAGAAGTTACAACTTTCTGTCATAAATATGTAATATCTCTAAATCTTGTTTTGGAGGCACGTCCCGTTTCTGTCCTACCACCACAAACATAAACATGTAGAGCAGTGGTCCCCAAACTTTTTCCTGTGAGGGCCACATAACTTTTCCCTTCTCTGGTGGGGGGCCGGAAATTGTTGGGGGGGCGGGGGGCGTTTCTCGATTGATTTTTACCCAGAAAGCACATGGGCAAAAACCATGAGTGAAACGGTCACTGGGACTGACTAGTATATATTCCACTGAGGGAATGAAACTATAACATATTAATTTCTCATATGTTAACATAAAGGCTCGTTTTGGTGAAGTATAAGCTGCTACTTACAGGCATCGCTTCGAAGAATTCAACCTGGAATGCGGCATTCATAACAGACACTGTGTTCATCTGCTCTACCGCTAGCAAACAACCGTACTGATAAATAACATAAAAGTCAAGCAGTTCCCTAAAAGTCCAACAGATGGCAGCAATGCACCATGCAAAACAAAACACCCACAGTTTACAGGACACACTTCCTGCTAAAGAGCCCCCTGGTGGTTGAAGAAAAATCCACATATAAACCGGAAAATACAATAAATGGAAAAATATCTGAATGCTCTCTGGGATTGTTCAG
>NW_015112791.1:467503-470033 GCF_001443285.1 Poecilia latipinna | reverse complement strand
AAACGGTCACTAGTATATGTTCCATTGAGGGAATGAAACTATAATATATTAATTTCTCATATGTTAACATAAAGGCTCGTTTTGAAGTATAAGCTGCTACTTACAGGCGTCGCTTTGAAGAAGTCGACCTTCATAACAGTCACGTGTTCATCTGCTCTACCGCTAGCAAACCGAACTGATTACATAACATAAAAGTCAAGCAGTTCCCTAAATGTCCAACAGATGGCAGCAATGCGCCCCACAGTTTACAGGACACATTTCCTGCTAAAGAGGAACACATTTCAACCACCAGGGGGCTAAAGAGCCCCCTGGTGGTTGAAGAAAAATCCACATATAAACCGGAAAATACAATAAATGAAAAAAAATCTGATATAATATAATCTCTGGTATTGTTCAGGGGGCCGGACCAAAAGTGGAGGCGGGCCATAGTTTGGGGACCCCTGATGTAGAGTTTGCTAAATTCTACTAGCACTTTTACAGTTTCCGTGCTATTTGTGCAGATGGACCTGAGACAGATTATTTTCAGCAACCAAACCTGCAGGCCAGGTTGGTGTAAAACACAGGACATCTGGAAAAATACCTCACATTCTCAGTCAAGTACGGTGGAGGGTCTGTGATGCTGTGGGCCTGTTTCTCAGGCGAAGGTCATGGGAAATTTGCTAGAGTGTGTTGCATCATGAACATTTAGAAATACCAGAACAGCTCAAGCAAAAATCTGGTGAAAGAAAACTGAAAATGGGTCATAATTGGGTCCTTTTAACAGAATAATGCTGTAAAGCACAGACACTAAACAAAGACCTGAATTAAAAAAAAAAAAAGAGCTGCAGGAGAAAACCCAGGACTACTGTCAGAGGAATTATTATGAAATGTTAAAGCAAAAGGCTGAAATGCAAAGTATTGACAATAGTATCAAATTATGCCACTCTAATAAAAGACTAACATTTTTTACACATCTTTGACAGGGGTGCCTATAAAAGGAACTAGCAATATATTTTCCCTGTCATTGACATCCTAAGATTCAGCAATCTCGGCAGAACAGAAAACAAAAGCAAGGCACTTTGTGCTGCATCATAATGCATGCCACATTGCAGTGAAAACTCAGGGCACGGCACGATTTATAAAAAGCAAAACGGAACAACGTTTACTAAGGAGACAGGCGAAGTCTTCTGATATGAAACAAATGTAACTCGATGTCCATCACTGCGTCCTTCTAAGTGCGTCTATCTTTAACCAATGTTTCAAATCAAAAACTTTAGGAGGCTGATCATTGCTGCAGATTTTTTTTTTTGCAGCACATCCAGTCTTCAAACCAACCTCTCGTTTTTTTTTTTGTTTTTTTTCATAATAATATATTACGAAACAGAAAACACGAACATGAGCCTAACCATGGAGCGACACGTGTCTCCCATCAGAAGCTGTCCGTGTTGACGCTGGTGACCTGCGGCTGCACTCTGTTCCTGCCGCAGCTGAAGAGCCAGGCTGCCCTCCTGTGGCTGTAGCGTTTGGACAGCAGCACATAGAGCACCGGGTTGATGCTGGGGTGCAGGTACTGCAGCATGGTGCAAATGAAGTAGAACGTCTCCCAGGCCCGTCCGTGGCGGTACAGTCCCAGGTACACGCACAGCTCCAGCACATATCCAGGCAGCCAGCATACGGAGAAAGTGGCAGCAGCCAAAAACACCAAGACAGAGGCTCTACGGGTGTTCCTGGCACTGGACACCGACATTACGGGGCTCTTGTGGAGAAAGAGCGCCAGGCGAACGTAGTTGAAGGCGATGACCAGCATTGGAATAAAGTAATAAAGCACGAACTGGCTTAGGACCACTTGGTAGTGGTGCTCATGAATGGTTGGAAGACAGAAGCTGAAGTTTGCCAGGCTCGGGTTCAGACTTTCCTTGGTGGCAAACATTCGCAGAGGCAGGCTGATGAAGAAACTCAGGGCCCAGACCAAGACAAACATGAGGATGACCAGGTCCATGGTGGGAGGCTGGTACGGGTTGGTGATGATCATGGCTCGAGTCATGGAAACGGCGCACAGCGAGTACGTGCTCGCCGCCAGGCTGAACGCCAGCAGGAACTGGTAGACCTTGCAGGAGATGTCGCCCAGAGGCCAAGAGTGACTTACA
The DNA here is from genome assembly GCF_001443285.1 of Poecilia latipinna. Lineage (NCBI taxonomy): Eukaryota > Metazoa > Chordata > Actinopteri > Cyprinodontiformes > Poeciliidae > Poecilia > Poecilia latipinna. The sequence goes on along the minus strand of NW_015112791.1, from coordinate 467,907 downwards.
GCGGAGTGCAGAGTGAAGGGGATGAGGAGGAGGGTCAGGAAATCAGCCAGAGTCATGCTGAGAAGAAGGATGTCCAGGCGATTCTTACGCAGAGCGTTTTTCTTGGCAAACAAGGAGAAAGCCAGCAGGTTGGCACAGAAGCCAATGCCCAGGATCACTCCGCAGACACAGGCGAAGATCACCCCGTACGTGTTGGGAACGGTCATGTTAGCACTTGTTTTCACCTGAAAAAATAAAAAAAATCTCATTTTACTTCCAAACTTTTACATTTTGTTTCTCAAGCTTTATTTTATGTTCTTCCTCTAAGCAAACCAGCGCGTTGCAGAAGTCTCCGTACGTTTTAGAGCTTTTCACACACGTTGTTACATCACAACCAGAAACTTTTAGGTATTTTTTGTGCATTT
>NW_015112791.1:461498-463847 GCF_001443285.1 Poecilia latipinna | reverse complement strand
CATTTCATGTGTTAGATGAACACAGAACAGCCTGCAACTGGGAGCGAACGTTAAATAATCTATAACTGTCATTTTGTCTTTCAAAAAAATTTTGGTACAGTTGCTGCTGAAAAGTCTGAATATCGCTGATAAAATTCAAACTTTTTCTGACGTTTTATTAAATCACTTCAATACCTTTTCCACCTATTTCATATATTGTGTAAAATCCAGTAGAAACTATGTTTGAATTGGTCAAAGGGAAAATTAAATGTTACTGTCATTTTGCTGGCAGCATCCCTGACAACATTCATACTCAATAAAGTAGAATATGGTTCCTGTTGATGCTCATTTGTCAAAAGTACCTTTTGAAAATAACAGCCTGCAGCCAGGTACTAAACATGCTTCTCATCAGCCCAGATCTCATTGGTTCGATGTCATATTCAAGATGTTACATCAGACCAAAAATCAACATAATTAACAAAAATAAAGGCTTGAAAACATCAATCTGTCTATAATTAATCTATATAATTATTTTCATTAGCCGAGTTACTTAAATAAATGTACTTTTCAGATATATTGACCTGATCTGCAGTTCCTGTCACAGTTTTTGGACATAAAACTACTGCAAATGTTTTTTTGTTTTTTTGTAAAGATCTATATAAAGAAAACTGGGTGTTTATTTCCGCAACCATTTTATAGGAAAAGGCAAAAACATTCAAAAAATATTCTGAAAACAAACTAACTTTTTTGTTATTATTCCTTATTATGAGTGTTATTGTTCCTGGAAAGATCTTTGTTTATAAGAAAATTAGCAAATATTTTAAATTCACCAATACCAAGACAATAAAGGAGGAATAATTACAGTTACACCCACCATTGTTGTTCCTCAGCTGTTTCTTCTCTGCCTCATCTGTAAATTAAAGTGCCACATAACATGTGGGGAATAAGTTGCTGTTTTTGCTGATTTTTTTTGTCTCGCTGAAACGTTCCAACCCGGGCGGACCGTCGGCCTCTTTGGACTCATGACAAAATGCGACAGCGAAAGGTGAACGCATGAACGGCAAACATCACTTGAACCAAATTGATTCTAGTCGACTGGGTTTAAAGAGAAACGTCCTCCGCTGACCGAGAGCGAGAGAGAGAGCAGTAACATGTTCCATATGCCTGGCAGGTTGGCAGTGAAACGTCCATACTTAATCACTTTTATGTGCTCGGCTGCAGCTGTAAACAAATATATAGAGCATTTCAAAGGGTTTTTAATGTTTACGAGCAGTAATAACATCCATGTCGTGTTGTTTCATTGTAGAAAACGTCTGAGATTGCTTAGCTTGATGCATGACAAATGTTCTCAGAGCTCTTCCAGGTTTCTGCTCGGTTTTAGTTTAATGCTGCAAACGCATTGATCTAGCTGTGGCCTTGATTAAAAATGACCCAATTCTGTCTGTGGAAACTGTTTTCTTTCTTAAATATCAGTCACGCTATGATGAGCCCCTTCAGAACAGAGATATTAATGTTTCTCCGTGCTGCTCTGATTGATTTCTCCTGTGCGATCTGCAGGCTCCTGACAGTGGCTTTATCAGGCTTTCCACATCATTTATGGCTCTGTGTCAGCTAATGGCCTGTGGTTGTGCACTGCTGCTGTTAGCACAGGATATTGCTGATGTTGATGCATTTGGTTACCACACCATTACCAGTATCTGTGTCTTTTCTATCAGTGGTTGTCAAAAAAGAAAAAAAAAAAGCCACAGGGTCCTCAAGTGGGACATTAACAGCTTGGTTGTGTGCTGCCTGAGCCAAAAAGTCAACATAAGTGTCGATATGTTTCTGGTACTTCCACGCCAACCTCTAAGGTAAGTTTTAACCCATAAATTACTCTGAATCGCAGCCTAATTGCTCTCCGTCACACACACATGATGTCATTGTGTTAGGAAAAAAGAAATGCCTAACCTGCAGTTTAATTAGCTCTACATTGCAGCAGTGTTCACATTTAAAGACTATGGATTTATTTATTTTTATTTTTTAAAGAAGTTGAAAATACTTAATAATTTAGATCAATGTTTATTTTTAATCTTTGCAGGGAGCTGCAGCGTCATACAAGTACTAAATTCAGCTGGTTTTGCCTTGTTGTTTAAGCTCAACTAATGGATTTATTTTAATGACATGCAAAGATAAACAGAACTACAAAGTGACATTTTTAAATGGGAATGTCATCTATGAGGGGAAAAGAGTTATAGCTTTATAGGCCAGGATTTAACTGTTATTGACCACGTTTTTTTTTTTTTTTTTTTTTTTTTTTTTTAAAAAAAAAACAACAATTTTTACAACCCACCCCCTCTCCTTCCCAAAACTAAAAACCCCTTAACCCCACCC
>NW_015112791.1:426541-458389 GCF_001443285.1 Poecilia latipinna | reverse complement strand
GGGAATTTCTTTTTTGGGGGGAAAAAGTTTTTATTTTTTAGGGCCGGGTTTTATTTTTTTTTTCCCCGTTTTTTTTTTTTTTTTTTTTTTTTTTTTTTAAAAACAGACATCAACTTTATCAAGCCACACCCTCTACTGTCCAAAACTGTAAATCACTTGAACCGACCCGATCTGGCAACATGAATAACGTGCATTTATGGCAACAAGGACAATAAAGACACCACGAATCAAAAAAGTACCTAAAAGCTACTTTTTTAATGTTTGATTAACTGGAAACATGTACAGCATTCCCTCAGTGCAAGTCCAGAACAACGAAGCTGGGTTGAGCTTTGGCTTATTTATTCTAAGCAAAACAAAACAACAACAACAAAAAAAAAACAACAAAACTGTAACTTAATTCAACAGAAGCGTTTTTCTGACGATGCCTCTGATAAGTTATGAGTCCATAAGGGATCTGAGGTGAGGAGGAAGGAAAGCAGTACCATCAACAGTCGCTACGCTAAAATTCAACCACAACGTATGTAACTAAAGTGCATAATGGAATTAAATCAGCAGCACCGTGATACATTCACAAAATAAATATAGGCTTTCAAAATGAAATAAATTATGGCTGAACCGTTTGAACAGAGGTACAGTCAGGCAAAAAGAAAGTTAACCCTCTGCAAATCGAAATGGCTTGATTGATTGAACAACCATCGGCAGGTGTAAGATCTTTGTTGCCATAGCGCCAAGGAGAAAAACCTGCTGCTGATGCCTCTTAGTCTACCATGAGATGTTTATTTCTTCTGTGAAAAATATGTAAGACAGTTGACAGTCTTCCCAGGAGAGATTGTCCTTCCACCAATGTGCAATGTTCAAATAAATGCCAAAGAATCCATAAAGGTACATCTCATACTCTACAGGCCTGTAAATGCAAAACAAAAGAAGTTTATGACAGTACAAGCAGAAAAGGATACAGAAGTGTGAGCTTGTTAATGAGGTTTGCCAGAATCGTCACAAAATACTGTCAGGTTTGCAGTAATGCATCTGTGTGAACCTCGAGACTGAAAACTTGACTTGACCAGGCTTGGTGAGAGACGAAAACGTCACATTGAACCATCAGCCCGGCTTCCAGACACGGCGGTGGAGGGCTGATGATCTGGAGGGGACCCGGACTCACTTGTGAGCCGAACGTGAACTAGTCTGCATGCGAAGGTTTTCATGAGGCTGTTCTGCAGCCATATTTCTGACATTAAGCTAATCTAGAATCGCACTGAAACAACCGAACAAAATGCTGTATAGAAAGGAGTGGGGGGGGGATCCACATCGATATGAGTGACTACATCCAGCTAATGGCAGCTCAGCAAATTATTGAGTCATAGGCCGTAATGACTTTCAGCCATATTGACTTCATCTTTGTTTAATGATTAATGACGTACTGAAATCTGTTGTGGGTTTTTATACACCTGAGGTCAGAGAGAAGTACTTTTAAGCTCAGAGCGTTAATTTCTGTCATCGGAAGAGGGTGTACTTTCTTTTCACCGTGACCGTGTGACCTGAGCAGATTGTCAGATTTCTTGTTCCTTTTAGGTTCTTACACGGAAGGAAAATAAGCATTTCCTCGTCCGCTCGGCCTGTTACACGTTTGGTTATAGATTACGATGCATACAAAAAAGACGTCCCAGGGACGACCGAGTTACAGAGGTGGGACGATCTTCCTAATAAATATGAACCTAAGATTTCATGTTGAAACTCCAGGAAGTATGCAAAATACAGTCTATCATACAAGCACAACCCCGACTCCAGAAACAGTCTGTCAGGGATCAGTCTGTGTCAGTGTCTTAGTGCAGCACCATTTAAAAAAAAAAAAAAAAAAAAGAGCGTCCTGGGGTCTATAGACGGGATCCTTTGTCTCTTCACGGCCCCATCCCGACGGCGGCGCGGGCTCTTCTCCTCTTCTTCTCGTTCTCTCTGCGTCGCCCTAACCGGGGCTTTTTTTTCCTCTTGGTGCCAACTTTAAGGTCGTGCTCCTTGTAGGCCGCGGCTTTGTTGGTCTCCTGGGTGAGGTGGGGGACGGCTCCGTCCAGGTTTACACTCTCTAGGAGGTCCTTGCTGGCCCCTTGGGGCTTCTGCTGCAGGCTGCTCCCGCTGAACACTTGGCTCTGGGTCCGGCTCTGCACAGGTGGAGCGTGCTCCCCGGCCGTGTGCACCTCCTCCAGCAGCTCCTGCAGCCACGTGCGGCGCCTGTACTCCTGGATGGAGCGGCTCTTGTCATGCAACAGCTGGGCGTGGCTCACCGACCTTCTCCTGACAGAAGCAGAAAGGAGGGTTTGTTAAAAACAGAGAGAAAGTGTTGAAAATGAGCTGAATTTTGATGTTTGGGGCTTCCGTATATTTAATCTACTGACAATATGTGCTGTTTCTTTTTAGCCTTTTCTAACATTCTTATGATTATCAAATGTTTATTTAGTATATCTCAAAGATTTAGAACAACAATTCGTAGCTTTTCCTGTAGCGCTTGGTGGATTTTTTTCACTCCGCAGTGTTGAGTTTATGTGAGGCAGCTAAAATTTATGGTCAGGATTCAGGAAACCTCAGTACAGTAGGTGGCAGCACAAACATGTCTGAGACCTGTCACTACTCTGACTTTAAGACCAGCCTAAGAGAAAGAACCCACACACACTCACACACACATGTTTCTTACATCCATGTAAAATTGTTCTGCACTTTCTAAATAGAATTAGTTGAAACTTTTTAGTGTATTTCGGCACAATGGCATTTTTATGCTAATCCTAAAGTTTGTGCATTCAGTCGTAAACTGTAAAAAATGACTTACGTTCTGTTAATGAGCACATCAGCTGTTCTCCCCTCGAAAGTCACCGGGAAGCAGAGCAACAACACAGCCAGACTCCACTGGTGAAGCAGCACTAAAGCAAACATGCTTGATCCACAAAAATCTGAAGAACAAAATCACGTCATGAGTTACAGAATGAATGAATAAATAAAACATATTTCATTCATCTTTAGATTTTTAAGATTTACTGCTATCTATCGATTTCTTATGTTTAATAAAACAAATAAATGAATTTTTTTTTTTTTTTTTAAAACTGAACTTACACAACCTTTCCAGTTAAATTCCACAAAAAACGCCAAAGGTTAAGAAATTAAACTCCAGAGAAAAATATGTTGGAAAACATTTGAAATGATCCTGCCATGTGCATTTTTTCGGTCCATCTAGTATCTCTTTTGGTGTAACGTCAGCCTCGGGAAATTCCCCACGAGTCTCCTCCATTCATTTGCCTCCCAACAGTGTGTGTGGAGCTATTCATTTCTCCCCAGTGTCCAAATTAAAAGAGGGACAAAGATAGAAAGAGCAGCAGCAGCAGCGGCAGCAGCCCCATTAGCTGCGGCGTTGCAACGCTACTCTGTTCTCCAGCAAGCTCTATGAAGAGTTACTCTGAAGCAGCAGCAGCAGCAGCATCATCTCTGGTGGCCCGAGCCGAGAAAGAAAACATCTCAGTCCGGCGCAGTGAGGGAGCCTGTGTGTGCGAGAGGAGCTGAGTGAAAGTTAAACTCCGCTTTAGGTGAAGATGCAGCCACCTCAGCCTCCATCCAGTCTGTGCCCCCTCCCCAACCTTCCAACCCCTCACCTCTGTCCCTCCCCCCGTACCCTTCACACACACACACACACACACACACACACACCTGCTGTGACATGGAAAGACGCCCGAAGGGCCACCGCACACAGAGAAAGAAAGAGAAACTCTTTAGCAAATGTTATTTTAATGATATCAAACACTTTTACACACACCCAAACAAGAAGAAGCCATAAATAAAGCATGCAGTGGTAAATCTTTCGTAGAAAACATTAGTGTTTAGGGGTAACCATACGCTAACCAAGTGGAGAGTGAACGGTTGAAGGCGAGGGGCAGGGTTCCTCCAAGGAAAACACCTCGGCCTAACCACTCTCCCAGGGGAGAATGACCATAACCTCAAAGAAATCCAACCCACAGCCTCTCGCTGCAGACCATTCAGTTCACCGTCGTTCTGCCTCGGCAAACCAACTCACCACCGAATGGTCACAGTGGCTTCTGAGGCGGAGAGGGAGGGGGGCGCTCACATATCCACCTAACGCAGAGAGAAGAGAAGAGTGCGTCGTTTTATGGCGGCTCTGTTTACTCCCAGATTCGCTGTTTGGATAGGGATCCAAGTCTTATAAAATTATTAACTCTGTGACAAAGTGACGTGAAAACACTCCAAAGGTCGGCGTCGGAGCTGAACATGGGAAGAAATATTTAAGTACTGCAGCGCAAGCTGCGACTGCGTGTGAGACGTTGGGCGGCTTTACATTTGTTAAACGTTATCGGCAGGGAAAACTGCAGCGCTGATTGAAAAAAAATGAGGGGCTTTCCATTGACGTTTGCAAGGTCGGTGGTAAGGTTGTCGCTTTTTTGTGCGTGATTTTAATTCTCACTTTAAAATGTGTAACCCTAAAAAGGTTTCTGAAAGAAGCAACCAGGGTTAAATGGAAAACTCCACTGGTCTCCTCCGGATCTGCAGACGTGTTGTTTTCTTTTTCTGTTGGTTTGTTACTCCTGTTTAGTGGCAGGGTGAGAATGGTTGATTTTAAGCATTAAAGGTTCATCTCAACCTCAGTCTCATGCCTTAAAGTCAAGTCAGGACAGCATCCCCACAGCATGATGGTGCCACCACCATGCATCACCACGGAGATGCTTCGAAGTGTCCTTTCTTTATTTATTGTTTTTGTTGGAACGTGTAAAAAAAAAAAAAAACACACAATGTTGTCCTCAACTGAACAAAGCCTTTTCCTTTTTGTTTGTTTCGTCCTCTTAGTGATGGACTGCAAACAGATGGATGTTTTACGTCTTTCTTCTAACAATGGTTTTCTTTTTGTCACATTTCCATAAAGCCCAGACTTTTGGACAAACCAACGAACATTTGTTTTTGTTTTTTGGTTTTTGGTAGTTTTCCCATTTGCCTGGTGACACTCTGCAGCTTCAAATCACCATGAACCTCTGGGCCGTTTCTCTGCTCCAGTTCTCCAGCCTGTCTGATTTTGTGATCGGTCTTCGTAAGTTTGCAGTTGTGCCTTACTATTTCTATTTTCAGACGACGGATTGAAGAGAGCTCCAGGAGATACTCAAAGCTTTGGATATTGTTTTACAACCTAACCCTGCTTCACACTTCTAGATATATTTATGCCTGACCTTTTGGTGTGTTTCTAGGCCTTCGTGATGCTGTTCGCTCGTCACCGTTCCCCCCAAAAAAACCTCTGAGGACGTCAAAGAACGGCTGTAATTATTCTGAGATTAAGTTAGACGCACCTGGTGACTTCTGATGGCAGCTACAGTCGTAAAGGGGTCAAAACACTTTTCAAGACAATGTGTTTCAAAATGAACAGTTGAACAACAGTTTGTGTACTGCTCATTTTGTGTTTCCTGGACAAAAAAAAAAGAAAAAAAAGAGCTTTAGATCCCACAAAATTAAATTTTCACAGAGATTTTACTGCATTCCTACGTTCTTTTTCTTCATCATCGCGCAGCTGGCAAGCTTGGTCCCATAAATTCTTATTTGGTACAGTTTGTTCTGCCGTTTCTTCAAGCTTTCAAAGTAATTATTGCATACTGTAATTGGAAACAAATGAAAGTTAACAGTGAAAATCGGATTTAGTGTGGGTGTGCGCAGAATTACCAGGAGTGCTGCGCTGTTGCTTCGATTCAGTTTATGCCTGGTGCAATCCGTTTAAACGTTGCCATGAATCATTCCTGGGTTTTGACCAGTTCTTCCTGGGCAACAGAGCGTACTGTGTTAAAACCCAGAGATTTCGGTGATCCATTTATGTTTCCTTTAACGTCTCTATGGTTCATAAAGACGGTGCAAGGATTACATGGTTTTATGTGGCTGTTCCTTCGTCGGTGGAAACCTGCGTTCTTGGTGGACTGAGATACCGTTGGTGGTCCGTTTTTCCTTTAATCCCACTTTGTGCTCAGGTCAAATGGTCGTTTTAGTCAATATGTTGACTTGTAAGAAGATGGATTAAAACCACATAAAAAAAAGAAGGAGAACGTTTGGGACTTCTAAAATAAATATGCTGTTCTCTGATAATGAGGATGTGTTGACTGCTTGACTACAAATTGAAAAAGAAAACATATTTGCTTCTTGACAAAAAAAAAAAAAAAGAATGTTTAGCAGGAAAATATCCAGCTGCTTATTAGAGATCCTTTCTAGCATATTTACTTTTCCTAACGGTCCGACTTGGGAGGAAAAATGGGTAATTTAATGAAATAGTTATGCAAAAAAAAAAGGTTGAAATTTGCCCAATAAAGTTGTTTAAAACACTTTTTGTCGAAGGGTCATGAAGCAAGTGGAGCGATGGCCAAGGCTGAGACACAAGGCGCCACACGGTTCGCGCCACTCCTATGACAAATTACTCGACCAGGGACCAAGATCTGGTCCAGAAAGGCGACGGAGCGCGACGTTTCCCAGATAATAAAACTGGGTGTCTCATTCTGGTTTCTTATTTTGCTTTAATGTGAACTCCATCAGTACAATATGTCCACAAATGACTTTATCTTTATTGAAGTCAATAAATTACTGCTCTTTCGAAGCAGTACTCATGATATTTAGCTGCAGTGGGGGTTTAATTTTCGCAGAGACTGTGTGAAACAGTCGGTGATCTGAGCACCAGTGGGTTGACCTTGCACAGTCTATCTCTGCATTATGTAAGCTCAAAGGAGACTGCCAGGAGTAAAGAACAGGTAAGGAAACATGAGGCCAATATACGCTCCCCAAGAACACAGACTTTATTTCTTTATCTGAGAGCTAAAGAACAAAATTACATAATTTTCCCCTGGTTGGTTTGATATCTGCAGCTGGTTCTTGATATAAGAAACGTCTACTGTTTTCTCGTGTCTTATCCAACAAATTTGAGATTAGTAAGAAATTTTGGTTGGGAAAAATTGCCAAAAAAAAAAAAAAAAAAAAAAAAACTTTCTAGCAAACTCAAGTGAAAGAGGAACTTCTGGCAACCCATCTCATGTTGGTCAGCCGTTAAAGCTGCAGTAACTTTTATTAAAAATATATGTATATTTTTTTACTCATTTGTTGAAACTGTCACTATATTTTGACAGTATGAGACATGAAAAAAATCAGGCTCCTCTGCCCTCTCCCAGTGCTAACTAGAAACAACCAATCAGAGACAGGAGGCGGGTCTTAGCGCTGTCAATTACTCTCCGTGTGGTGCTGGTTATTCCTCCCTCCCACTTTCCCCCATTGCTCTATATGCTGCAGCTAGCACAGTCTGTTCTCAATGCTCAGACTAGTTAGCATAGCCACTGATAAATGGTTTTCCAGTAACAGTAAGTTGTTTCTCCGCCATCATCATATTGAGCACATGAGGTTGATAGGCAGCGCTAAGACCCTCCTTCTTGGCTACGATTGGTTGTTTTTGGTGCATTTCTTCTGATGGGAATAACACTTAAGAAAGAAGGTGTGTCATGATGTGTGGTTGAGGAGAGCGGTGAGAGAGACGCCGGGAATCCCAGGTAGTCATGATAAGAGATAATTTAATGATAAACCAGGAGGAACAACAGAAAATACTGGCAGCACAGGAACAGACACAGACGTGAGACGAGGGTGAGACACGACGAGGATCCGACACAGACAAAGACAACAGGTGGGGTTAAATACACAGGGAAGGTAATCAGGGAACGGGATACAGCTGGGAGCAATCAACAGGGAAGACAGATTCACAGGGGAAACTGGACTAACAGAAAAACCTAAAAAGCTACACAGAAAACACAGATCCTAACAAGGTGGAAGAGACTAATCTTTTCACAAAATATCTGTCTCATATTACACTGTCTCAACATGATAGCAGTTTTAGCAAACACGTAAAGGAAGAAACAGATTATTTATACCACAGATAGGCAAAAACTTGTTTTTCTTAAACGTTTCGTTTTTGTGAACTTGTAAATATTTCATGACACCTTTACTTTTGCAATATCCTCCAAAGGTTTTGTGATGTCCGCTCTCAGTACGTTTTATTTTGTGATTTTTTTTTTTTTAATGCCCAAAGCAGGACTGATGCCCCTGCTACATTATTTGAAGCCTTATGATTAAAACATGCACTGATTATGTGTAGGAAACGTTCAACTGCCTCCTGATCCCATGTCTTGATCAACCACTACTCCGATCATAAATACATATTATTCATGAGTTGAAATTATAGGCAGAGTTTGACCTTATTTCTTCCTTTACACTTGGGGAAAAAAAATATGCAAGTGATCACCTAATGAGCCAACAATGGATGTGGAGATTTGAAAAAAGTTGGAGAAAGTTATGATATTTGTCCTTTAATGTACATGATGCAACTCTGGCAAACAGGAGAAATAATGAAATTCTGTTCTTTTAGTTATTACTTTTATGATGTAACAAGTATGAGCCCAATCAACCTATTTCAAATCCTCCGTCGGCTGTTTGCAGAAACTCTTTGGGTTTATTTACCTTCCTGACTAAAATCTGTAAAATATCTCTTTGTGTGGCGATGATTAGTTGCATAGTTGGGCAAGTCGGGTTGGTGGTATTTAATAGAAAACTGAAAGTTTTACAAGCAGTAATCATTCAGTTCAGCCCTAAGACCAGGAAGGTTTTGGAGCTGTGGGACCCCCGCGCTCCCTCTCCAAAATCAAACTTTCTTCTGTTTCCAGAGAGTCAGCCCCAACACTTTGCCATTTCGTGGGGGGAAAAAAATACCTCATCTGATTCCTTTCTGCAAAGACTTTACCTGCAAAAAAAAAAAATCCCATTTCCTGGCAGTCTGAAGCCTGTGGAAAGGGAGCCAGGAAAGCTGCTTTTGATTCATGCTAAATTGCACTCTCAACACAGAACAGTATTCCTGTTCGTTTTTCATCCCTCTCTTGCACCGCACCGACTCCACGTTCACACGTCCAGCACTCAGAGCACGCCCACCCACCCAGGTAGGCTTCTAAGTATTTGCACCCTTGTTCTCCAAACAACAGGCCCATGCACCCGGCACCAAGATAAACATTTATTTCACGTAGAGCATTTCAAGCCTATTTTTAGAGCTGTTGTCCTCGTTCCCTGAAAAAGACCCACCCTATTATGTCATAAACTCTGGCTTGGGTAACTGCAACAGTTCCTACTTCTGTTACATTTATTCACCATGTAATTTATGTAGGCGTGATGCATTGGTTCAAAATTTTCTCTTTCCTAGTGACGCTATTACACAACAACAACACGCGCTTGGTTTTCACTTCAGCCTAATCCGAGGCATCTTAAAACAGGTTGAGTGCGGCAGCGTTTCAAACTAAATGTCATTCTTTTTTTTCTTTTCTTTCAAATATTTGAGGTTTTAAAGTATATTTCGTCCCTTTTATGGTGCATTCATGGCTTCGAAGTGCTCATATGAGAACCTAAAGTTTGTTATCCTGGAAAACCTCACTTGAAAAATTACATTTGCAGAGCTGCTTTTCCCTCTTAATGGCTTCTTAACACGCGTTACTGTACGGACCATTTCAGGTAGTTCATTTGAAGTCCGCTTTAAAATGTTTTATTGTGAGCATTTTTTTTTTTTTTGGAGAGTCTTCTGCAGCTCATTCACGCCTACTAATCATAACCGTCATGTGAGGAAAGCTCTTTAGCCTCCCTCCCCTCTTCCAGGTTTGGCTGTTTTCAGCAGCTCTGCTTCTTTCAAATGAATGTTCAGCAGACCAGAGCGTCGAATCGATCCAACCGGTTTTATTTTGAGTCAGTGGTTTCTTGGTCATTTTTTATAGCCAGGTTTCATGCAGTCCATAAAAAGACAGTTTTACATTTTAAGGCTGGGGTTAGGTTAGTGGGTGGTTTTCAACCACAGCATAATAACTCACGGTTGCTTTTAAGTGACAGAGAAATGACTAAGTTTGTTCATCATACCCCCGAGTAATGAGGTCAGATTGAGGTCATCATTGTTCGGCTCACACAGGACTTCCGGCGTGACTGAAACTAAATCGTTCTGTTGTTTTAGCTGTGCAAATTTCTAACTAATATGAAATGTAGCTTTTTTTTTCTATTTCAGGGCAGTTGGATTAAAAAATAATGTGGAAAGTGGAATTGCTTTAAAACAGTAAAAGTCTACTCAGACGAGCTGTTCGCTTCAGCTTCAGGGACCATTTAGTCTGGATTTAAACAAAGTGACGACAAGAGACTTATTTACTTAAGATATGAGCTCCTTGTTACCTCTTAACATAAACTCACTAAAAATGTTCTGATCAATGACTTTAATTTTGATCCTTTTTACGTTTTTTTTCTTAGGCCTCAATGCGACAAATCAAAATCGTAGTAAGATTTTCCAGAAATATTTAGTTTATTGGTTGAATGTGGATTGAATAAAAATAAAATGTGGATTTGGCTTGAATATTACCAATCACAACAAATGATGCTGAGTAAAAAAGAGCTGCAAACCTCATAGGAAATCAAATGGGTAGCACTGAATCTAAATTTAAATAGTTTCCATAGAAACTAATTGAGTAATTAAGATAAAACATTTCATTGAGCCTCTAAAAATGAAGCAAAAATACATATGTAGAAATATTGCTGGTACTCCTCTGAAAATACAATCAAATAATGATATTAAGAGGAAAACAAACATTTTACCCTAAGAAAGAGACTTAAGACCCAAACCATGACTTCAACGACGTTAAACATAACACGTTAAACTAGTTCATGCCTTACACACTTCAGAGGGAAAAACTCCAACTCGAAATGCACATTTTTTTTTTTAGGTTTTGTCCAACAATGCACAATGGAGCGTTTAGTCAGAGTGTCAGAGAAGGGTCGCCACTTCTCCACTTAAAGAGGCATACATCCTGAACATTACCTAATTCCTGCTCAGGGTTAACCAAACACGGCCTCCCGCGCCGCACATTTATTTGATCCGAACGGAGCTGTAAGATTTGTCTGTTTCTGTTTCAGCTGCCTGATGTACGGTAATCCTCCTCAGGTAGTGCTTAGCAGGGCCGAGTTCATATTTACAACTACATATTGTTTTTATGTTCGCCATAAATGTCAGGCTCCTGGAGACAGCGAGTCGGGGAGGTCCTGCGAGGACAAAAGCGTGCTGTCCGGACTCGGTCTAGAGTGCAGGTACATTAAATCATTATTTTTCAGACAGGAAATATTTGCCACTGGACGGTTTGCCTGTAAAATGTATTTCTAAGATGAAACGATTCCTCCCTGGCACGGCTAGGCTCATCTGACCTGTGGTGCTCTTTTATATATATATATATATATATATATATATATATATATATATATATATATATATATATATATAATTATTATTATTGTTATTTTACAGCTTCCATGTAAAAGCTGAATTGTTTTTGTGCGTGTGATTTAAAAAAAAAAAAAAAGTGTCCTAGAAAGTATTTCTATTGATTCCAAACGCAAAAAATAAGTCAACAGCTTCAGTCTTTGACCTGGCCTCGGAAGGTGCCCAGTGCATTAGCATTTCTCTCTTGGCAGCTGCAGCGGCGCGGCGGGCGGGGGTGACGGAGGGGCTCAGGTCTCGACTCTCTGCAGTGGGCCCTGTGCTCCGGGCCTAATGGAAGAAGGGAGCGGGAGGGCTCTTACCCCACACTTGTCCCGCAAACCTAAACCACAAGCTGCCCAATGTCTAAGCCCCCCTCTGCCCCCTCGCCCCTCCAGCCTCACACAAACACACTGACCTCAGGAGCGACTCGTAGGCCAGCTGGACGCGGCCTGACACCCCACACAGCCATCAACAGTGACCACCACCCTCATGCCCCTGACCTATCACCCAAACCATTACCATAAACTTCGGCCCGGCTGCCAAGCAACATACAGGGCAGCGCTCACAGTCAGAGCTCGTCCATGTAAAGATAGCTCTGTCTCGGGGCAGAAAACGGAGCCGGCGGAGAAGGGGGGGGGGGCAAACGCCCCGAGCTACGATGGCGTTTTACACACAACATAAAACCCACTGTGGTGTTTTATGTTTTGTGGCTTTGAGTGATGCGGTGGGGCTGGCCTTGGCGCTGCAGCGGCTACTGCGACCAGCGTAATATCTGGACACGGTGCCCACCGGTGTTTGAAACGCTTTGTGGCGACGACTGTTGGAGATCTTCCTGTCCTCTCCTCGCCTGACAAATCGTATTATTTTACTAAAACGTAAAAAAAAAAAAAAATACAATAAATAAATTACAAAAACCAAAACTGAATAATCAATAGAGGTCTGACGGAGCAGACCACACGCATGTGGCGTTACGGTAATGATGGCTGACTCTGTTTGTTTGCATAAGTGAAGAGCGGGCTCAAATCGTTAATGAGTGCTTTGCGTCCAGCGTGCAACCACAGCTAAGCTAGTGGGTCAACAAGGTTGGCCAGGCAAACCACTGGGTGTGTGTGTGTGAGGGTAAGAGTGAGATTACACACCTATGCCTTAAAAATCTTTCCCATCCCAGCCTGTAGAATCCTGATTTCAGAATTTGTCATCCTTTCAAGCGTGTGCATATCACTTTGTTCTACATCATTCATAAGCGTCTTTTTTTTTTCTTCTTTTTTTACATCAAGCTATATTTACCTGCTCTGGCATGCCCACGCAGTCAGGATTTGGTCGTGAAAAAATACAAGCCATCTCAGTGTGAATATTTCAACGCGAGAAACTATGCTTCACTTGAAAATTTCCAAATCGTTATAATGCACAGCCCCGGCCAAGTGCACTTCTCAGACTCTAAGCTGATCCATTTACAGTAAATGAGCTTGTCTCTGTTGGTTTCCTGGCCAATTACGGCACAGTGAACTTTGGTCTTGTATTTATTTATCCGTAGGTTATTTTAAATGGACCGCACTCAATGCAGAGGCCTTGTTGAGCAGTCTTGTCCTCCCGGCCAGCCCTGGGACACGCTAACAGTGCTTGGCAGACAGACGCGGATGCTGAAGGCAGCCTCTGGACAGCTTTATCCTGTGTCGAACGAGGCCACCCGCTTCGTTCTCACCAGGGCACGGTGACTGGCACGGCACTCCCAAGGCCTCAGTTTTCACCTCTCAGTTTTCTGCTTCTCCGAGAGAACCGGAGAACGTGGCACTCATTTTAGAGTTTGGACAACCCTAGAGGACATTAATGTAGAACCCAGAGAGTAGGAAGTCTCGAAGTACTAGAAAATATGACTGGAGAAACTTCAGTGGGGGAATTTTTAGATTTTCTTTTTAATTTTAAGGTTTGATACCGTGCCTCACAAAAGTATTTATACCCCCTTGAATCTCGTCGCACCGCAGCAACAAGCCCGCAGCGTCGGGATCTTGAGCGATAGTCTTGTTGAACGAAGAGCATCTATGAACGGTCATTTTAAATTCCCCCCTCCCCCACCCCCGCCCAGATTTTCACTTAGATTTAAGTCTAAACTTTGACAAAATAATTCCAAATCTTGGATATCCTTTAGCTTTAACCAGCCTGGCTGCATGTTTAGGGTTGTTTTCCTGCTGGAAGGTGAACAATAAGGACTGGCCGTGATGTGAGCTTCAAATTTTATCAAGACATTTTAAGGATTTACTGCAATAACGGTGACAAGTGATGATAAAACATATTTTGTTAAAATTCATTGCTTCCTTTTCCGATAGATCAACCCCTATATAAATTGAAACTTACCCAAAGTCAGAAAAGTTTCCAGTGAAGCAGCAAGTACTGCCAACCAAAAACATTAAAAAGACTGTAAATATTTTGATTTTTGCCAAGTTTCTTCTGAAACCAACAATGAAAAACAGCTAAGCTAACAGCACAGCCATCAAAAACAAACACGCAACGACCCAGCTGTAACTAAAACTAAACTTCATTTGCTTTTTTGTTTTTCTTACCTGGCATTTATTTAATGAAGAACTGTTTTAAAACATCGTAATATAAATACGAATGTTGTAAACTGTGACAGCTGCTGTGACTGTTGCATCTTGCTTTCGTAGACGATTTCTATGATTTCCCAGTGGCCACCCAGCGTGCGGAAACCTCAAAAATAGCATTTTCTTATGCTATGACAAGGTTCCGATTATGTAAATGTACAGAAATCTAAATCTGCTAATGAACAGTGAGTCTATTAAGCATTCAATTACACTCTCTGGGCAGGAGATAAATCAACACCAAGCGTAATTCAAACATGGGCCCTAGCCAGACATCTAGTTTTCTGTCGGAATGTGGTTTTCCAGCAGTCTAAATCCATGAGGCGAATTTGCTCACAACAGCCAGAACGTCTCTTCAATCTGCATCCCCTTGTAAAGCAAGGAAGGAAGTCAGAGCTCACAACTGTTTATTTAATGCTGCCAATGGTCTCCCGGCCCTTGTAACATAACGCCGGGCTTTCATTGCGTCTCCGCTGCATGAGTAAAAGGGAATTAAGCTTTTTAAAGTTTGTTTTGTAAGAATCGTAAATAAAGCGGCACTTATTCAGACTGAGATCCTCTTTCTCTCAGATGGGGTAAGGCTTGCATGGGTGGCATTGGAAATACTGAGGCAAGCTGAACATGTTTATATTGCCGTGCCCCCAGGGAGAGCGCAGCTTTGTGGTGCAGATGGATTACAGGGGAAAGGAGCTGTTGTAGCTGCTTAAGGTTTGGTGTTAATGGTGGGAGAGAAGTGGCTGCGTAGGTGTGATATGTTCGTTTTGCAGGTCAGTCGTTTCTGTTCACGTCAGCGGGGGGGTGGGGGAGGAATTCCCGTGCCAGCGACCGAGCATAAAGACCACTTTGAAACTTTAAATAATGCCGTATTGTGAAGGAAG
This sequence comes from Poecilia latipinna, assembly GCF_001443285.1. NCBI lineage: Eukaryota > Metazoa > Chordata > Actinopteri > Cyprinodontiformes > Poeciliidae > Poecilia > Poecilia latipinna. Next base: position 443,603 of record NW_015112791.1, on the reverse strand, counting down.
TGGTTACAAGTTAAGCGATTCTGTAGAAAATCAGGGATGGAAAAAAAAAATTACTAAAACGTTTTTCTTTTTAAATTAAGTTTAGAGTTTAACCATATCTATAGTTTTGCGTAGAGATTACTTACAAATCAAAATATATGAATATGAATGTTTTTCTAAATTCCAAAAAAAAAAGATCCATTAAAACTTAAGCTGCCTTTTCTGTTTCCTATATTGTTTTGTAATTTGAAGTGTTAAAAAAATCCAAGGAGAATCAATAAAATTTTGTAGAACATCTGTTTTATATATTTAAAAAAAAAACCATTATGAGACAGATAATCTGTGTAAAAGGGTTAAGATTAAGGTTAGAAACAACAAATCAGAGCAAGGAGAAAGCTCCTAGTGTTGTCAATAATGCTCGTTTATATGCTGCTCAACGTGCAAATGGTGGAGAAACAACTTAACCTTCCAGGAAAATCGGTTATCTGCCATCACCGATGGCCTGAGCATTCATTGTGGTGAATTAACTGCAGCGTAGCTCAGAGCAAGGGGGAACAACATGAGTGATGCATGCATAAACATGATTGTCAGCACTAAAACCCTCCACCTGGTTATGATTGGTCATTTCTGATCAGGAGTGGGGCATTTCTACAGATGGCAATAGGACCGCTGAGAGGAGGAAGAGCAGTCTACTTTTTTTTTTTTTCTTAGATTATCTGTCTCAAGTTTTACTGTCTGGATGTAGGAACAGTAACACTTTGGATCTGAACAAAGTAAAATCTGCTGTGTGGTCTACACAGACACTTTGACGGCATCTGAGCACAACCGAATAAGCAACACGTAATACCACACAGTCACAGCCAAAAAGTCATCGTAAGGGATTTGAGACACATCTAGATTTTTAGGGAAAATCCACATTTATTAGATCATCAAAAATATTGCTCAAAAGCAGTGATGCAGTTTTTCCAGATGTTCATTTTAATAATCATAGCTGCGCAAAACTTGGCCGCATGGCTCCCCAGCTAACACTGTGGATGAAACTGACGTCAAATCCACAAATCAGAGTTTAGTTTGGACAGGACACTCAGGTGTATACTGGGACAACCCTTACTCTATTTGTTCACTAGTCCCACCGGTGCCAAGTGGGTAAAAATATACAACTTTTAAACATCTTACTGCAATAAAATCTAGGAAATAAAAAGAAAAATCACCCAGAAGAAACCCCCCAGATGTTTTCGGATTTATTTTAACACCTTTGCAGCTGTTCGTCTCTGCACCCAATCAGGCCTCTTCGTGTAACAGCACACCAGCTCTCCCGTACGGTAACGAACCACAGCGAGAGCAGGCGTGTGCTGTTTGGATGGGATTCTGTTTGCGTGTGAGCATGTATCTGTGTGTGTGTGTGTGTGTGTGTGTGTGTGTGTGTGTGTGTGTGTGTGTGTGTGTGTGTGTGTGTGAGCAGGCATAACTGAGGTTGCTGAGCCGTGGCCTTCTCAAAATTAATAAGGACTTCCTTCCTACCAGACAGTCAAACACCTGATCATGTACCAAGGAGACCGAAGCCCACGCATCCGTCAGAGCTGGCAGCCTCTCGCCTTCAATAAGGATCGGCCTGTGCGCTGCAGCTGCCCATCAATCAAAGTGCTCACATGTCAGACATCCACGCACAAATCGTGTTTTCTCTTTATGCTCCACCCCGACTGTGGGAGAGAATGTTTGTGTGTAAATTTACACTCGGAGAATCCTGGGTGGCGACTGCGTCCAGCACAAATTCAAAATAGTTTCTCCGCTAAGCTTTGCTTTAAAAGATGTTTGAGCCAAAATAAACCAGGTGAAATGTGCATTTTATGATGTGCCTAACCTCTTACTTCTCCTCCTTGAATATCAGGTTATGACATTTTTCTTTTTCCAAAAATGAATTAGAATGGCTAGTCATAAGTACAAAAAACAAAAAAAACAAAAAAAAACACATCGTTAGCTTGCTGCCAAGATCTTGAGTTTATGTCTTAAAACAACTCAAGGCTCCATAGGTAAAATTCCCTTTTCACAGCATCAAGTTTTGTCTTTTCTCAGCAGCAATTTCATGCTGTTAACTTTTTAATGAACAATATGCTCTTAATTATTAATCAATCATATTTATTTGTGTTTTGGCCAGTAAGGATGACGTCTCTCTACAGAATGTGGAGACGTTGGTGTTAAACTAATACTAGTTTAACACCAAAACTCCAACTTAAGTTTTCCACTTGATAGGTAATATTTGTTTTTACTTTTTGACCAACATACAGAGATATGTTGGTGACGAAAATGTGCCGTATCTTTGCTGTTCTGTAATTATATGTTTATCTAATGGCATAAAATCACAGCCTGACACGGCAACAACTGGCTACACTCACCGGCAATGGTTTTGTTACCTGACTCATAAAGGAAGTAAAATGATAGGATCTATTAAAACAAAATGAACTAAGACGTTTTTCACTAAAAACAGAGCTGCTGTTGCTCTGGGCAACAGCAACAAAACAAAAACAAGTGAAAGGTCTGGAGCCGACAAAGCTTCAATCTAAGTAAAGGAAATCTCCTCAAACAGTTTGGAATGCAAAACTTTATTAAAGATAATTTTATCTAAAAGGAGTTTAGATAAAAGTTTAGATACTTTTCAAATGGACTGGCATTAGTAATTCTCCCTCTGTTTGCTCGGCTCTCTTAAAGTGACTCTGTGTTTATTAGGACAGGACAGGACTATTAACAGAACTGCTACTGTAATTGATTTGTTGATCTGTTCCATGGTAAATATTATTGACTCAGCGATTTCTGTTTGATAGAGATATTTCTTCCCATAAAAACTCATCCTGGACCAACACGTCTCTGCCTTTTCCGACTACAGTCTGACCTCTTGACCCCCGGTGAGTGGCAGCAGATGGCCGTTAAGACTGAGAAGTAATTCCTCTCCACTGTCACCATGTGCTTTATGTAGAGTTTGTTTTTAAATGAAGAAAAATACATCCATTAAAATGTACCCAGGCTATTGTACTTCAGGACTTATTGGGTCAAACACACAGAATACCACATACTCTAGTAATAATCACATTTACAGTCATATTCAATAAATGACAAAACTTCATTTATGTCAGCAACACATTATCATCAGTAGACGAATTACACTAAAATTTTATTTCTGTTCATTTTGACGGTTTTTCTGCTAAAAGTAGAAAATTTCTGTTCATTTTGACGGTTTTTCTGCTAAAAGTAGAACTTTACGTCAGACCAGTAGAAAATATTGCAGAAATGTGGTGTGTTTAATTAAAAGAATGCTTCATGAGGGTTGTTATTTTCAAAAGGTAATTCTGGTCTGACTAACAGGCCTCTTTGGGAGGCACTTTCTATTTTACTGAGTACGACTCTGTAACCTCCATAATGACATGATGGTTATTTGCTTGTATGGCAAATTGCAGCCAGGTCACGTAGCAAAACATTGGGCAAATTCAACTGTTTTTTCTGACTTGCAGACAAAACATAGTTAAGGGTGTGAGGTCATTCCTAACTCTGAAGGTAAATGCAACATTAAGCCTCCGTAATGAGAGTAATGGTCTCAGTCTGGCCGTTTTACGCTCGTACCGCACAGTGTTTTTCTGGTTTCATAATCTTTTATCTCGTTTTCAGCCTGCAAAATACGATGCTATTTCTTTACTTGCGCCTATGTCACTGTTTTATCACACCGATGTGAATCTGATTATCTTTTTGTTGTTGCTGTTGTAAAAAAGTCAGTAATGTTTTCACTAATGTGTATGCAGTCATAGTAACACCAGAGGATTTTGACTTTAGCGAATCGGGTCTCCATCTGGCTTTAGCTACAGCTAAACCACAGATTCGCTCCGACTGACGTGTTTTTAATTAATGTGCTTCAGTTTGCTTGAAGAGTTGATGAAACAAACAGAAAATTTCACACAGGTATCTTGTCCGCAGGTAGGCGTTTCAAGACAGGAAGAAAATGTTTGGAGGATATCAGAATAGTAAATTGAAATCTACTTTGTAGAATCAAACTTGGAGAAGCGACATTTAGCTTTATCAGAACAAGAATCCAGAGAAACCAGTTATGAAGTACTTATACTTATTATAGCAAACCAGAACTCTAGCTTATAGTATCTAGTTTATATACTTCACTCAACCTAGAACAGGAATTAGAACAAACTTAGAATCCAGAGAAAACTCCCATTAGTTTTTCTAGAGAAACTACTCATTAGCATTAAACATTTAAGACCCAGAGAAACTTACAAATCTAGAACAAATTTAGAAAGCACCGTCTAGTTTTATCAGAACAAGAATACAGAAAAAAAACCTACTTGTTTATAAATTGCGGACTACTTATTCTTAAACTAACTTCTTTCTTTTCTTTATTTCTTTTGCTCTTTGTTATTTTCTTTCATTCCCATCTAATTCATGTAAAGCACTTTCAACTTATAAATATTTGTTGCTGAAAATGTGCTCCATAAATAAAATGACCTTACCTTACCCCACCTGTTGGCAAAGATCACCAACGCGTTTGAAAAAAAAAATGTCTTTTGCAATAATATACATAGAAGTACCTACAGAACTAGTCTGTGAGAACCGATTTAACTCTTGTAGGAGTTGCAAATCTTGTTTTTCCATGCCAATAAGTCCAACTCAAGCCACAAGAGCATCCAATCATAGACAATCAACAACAAGTCCTCACTGAACTGTTTTATTAACGGACTCTTCTTTTCCACAGTAACAGCCTGACCGAATGTAAGCCCAGCTAGTCTACAGGGCTGCGATCCTCGGCTCTGTTTGATTAGAGCGAAGCGCTGGAGGTCCAGCGCCGTGCTGTTTTCTTTACCCGGGCCCATAACTCTGAAAAACACACAAACACTTGGGTTGTAAATGACCTGTTCATCACACAGCGACAGGAGAGGTGATTCTGGACCCTTGGTGGGCCAGGTGTGCAGATGAGGACAGCAGCGGCGTGCCAAGGCCCGTTGGCATGGCAACGCGGGCCGGTGGAAAGTTCTGGAATCTGTCGCCGCCGGCAGAGCCGAGCTCCTGAGTGCGACCGGTGTTGGCTTTGCCTCCAGCTGTTTCTTTACAGACACGCTGAACGCCAGCAGGAGCCGGGGGCCAAGATCAGCCCTTCGAGTCTGGCCACACGCAGGCCACTTAAGCGCACACGTACGCAGACGCAGACGGCCACAGTTACTGCGAGCTCACGCAGATAAAAACGGGGACGCTCCGGGCAACGGGAGCGACCAAGTTCACCAAAGCAGTGAGAGGTTTCCTCGCATTTGATAAATCTTCAACCTTACTAGCGTGCTTGCGTCAGGATGGGTCAAGAGTTATTTATTCAGCAGCATGGCCTAGTCAAAACCTCAACCTCATTAAAAATCTGTGGTAGAATTAGTAAATCCAATTATTATTATTTTTTTTTTCCGCTTTACAATGTTGCGCTGCTTTGCCTTGGTTTTTCAAACAGAATCCCAAAAAGCTCTGAAACTTTTTTGTAATTTGCTGTACATGCAAAGACATGTTTACATGTTTGGATAATGATTAAAAAATTTTGAGGTTTTTTTTTTTTTGCTTGTTTGTTTGCTTTTTTTTCTATTTTAAACATTTTTATCTTATTGACATTTACACTAAATAGACTGTATCTGCTAAGTTGTGCGTAAAACTGTGTTTCTTCTACAGAACTGTACAGTAAATATTGTATTTTTGTTCTTTAAAAACATACTTTCAATGTCCTCTTAAAAATAACTGTAACTGCGTTGTAGTTTGGGCTGATTATTGACCTTATGTGACTGGGTTGTTTTTTTTTTTTCATCATTTTAGTCAGTTTTGCTGCAATAACTTTCTTCCAGCACTAATATTGAGCAAGTGTAAGTTTTTCCTGTGTCAAAATATACAAAACATGCCTCCATTTTTGTATTTTTATTTTTATTAATAATAATGTGACGATGCATTACAGAGTACTCTGTCTTTGATTGAAGAACCTTTGATGGTGGTGTCAGTGAATAATTGCTATGTTGAAACGGCCCACCGCAGCAAAATAAACTTGCCATCCTTTGTTTTTCTTGTGTGGTCGACAGTAATTCATTGAGCAAAGAGTAATGGGAGGGAATTCTTTTGAGGCCCTTGTTTGCTAATTCATTACCTTCTCAAGACCAGGAAAAGTGGCTGCGGAAATTAAAATTTATTGAAATCTATTTCAGTGGTAAAGCTGGCAGTGTTTCTTGGAGAGTCAATTCCTCTTTGAAACGTTCACAGTGAGTTTTGGTCGACGGAGGAGGCGAGCTGCCTCTGCGGTCGGACCCAGAGGAGGAATGTGTAGGTTTTTGCGGCCGATGGAAGCCTGGACTTAGAGGAACTTGTAGATTGGCGTGCTGAAAACAAAATATAAGCTGATCAGCAGTCTTTTATGTTTAAAATGAAAACTGTTTTTTTTTTTTTTTTTTTTACTTTGTTTCCTGCAGGTGAGAGGCCAGGAAAGTGTCATGTCAGCACTAATGTTTCAGCGTTCCTGCAGAAAGGGAACGGTCAGGAAAGGTTGCTGGCCGTTTGACTATCTACAAGCTTGGACAAAATGTGGAACGATTCATAAACTTTGGTAAAGAATGTGAGACAGGGCAGAGTATTATGTTCACTTTCCAGATATCTTTGTGTTGGACTGATGATCAATGAATTTTACGACTTTCATAGACCCACAAATCTGGAGGACATCCACCCTTGGCTGGAGAACAAAACAAAAGCCACCTCAGAAGTCAATCACTGACAGTAGGTTTATTGTAATACATGTCTGAAGTTGGGTTATACCACCCCGGTGCTCTTTGAACTCATTAAAGTGTTGACTTTCTTAGAGTTGCCATTCTGTTTCCATCACTCGACAGCTCTTCAGCAGAAACCAACAGTGAAAATGGCAGTCGATGCAAGAAGGCACTTAAGGAAATGTCAGAAAATACTAAAACAAAGTCGAGCAGACAGCTTAAAGGGTTTGCAGTTTGTCATCTGGCGGCCATAAGTGGATAATGGTAAGTGTAGATGGTAAAGCCAGACTTTAGTGGTCTGATCTCAGTTACTTTGTAAAAGGTTTATTCATAACATATTTGACCGGTTGCTTAAGCCCTTCGTATGGACAGGGAATATTCCTGCAGCACCGGCAATGTTAGTGCCAAAAGCACCATTGAGTCGTTTCACAAAAGGAAAAAAAAATGTCTTTAAATTATTATTTTTTTATGTTCTTACAGTGTAAAACCCTACGTACTCTGAATGTTTTCAAGGTGATCCTCAAACTTCAATGTATTTTATTAGGATTTTATGTTATAGACCAACACAAACTAGTACATAGAGCACGATTTTTGTTTTTTTGCTTGTAGACTCAGAAGCTCAGTTTTAGTCTTACATTACCAGAGCTTTTTTTCTTCTACATGTTCCCTGTGGTTTCAGTCAAACTTTGAATGAAGCTTTCTAAAAAACGGCTTTCTTCTCCACACCTTTCTGATGTCTGGAGTTGCTTCTTCGCCTTCATAATCCAGTTGACTATTTTTCTCAAAAACCAAATCTCTGAGGCTCCCTCAGAACAGCATTAAATGAATTAGAATATTATCGAAAATTCTGTTTATTTCAGGATTTTTATCATTTTATATCACTTGTGTCAAACTCAAGGCCCGGGGACCAAATCTGGCCCGCCGTAGCTTTTTACGTGGCCCTCTAAACTCCAGATTTCATCAATAAGTCCTTCCAGTTTTTAAGAAATCTGCAAAATGTACACAAAATCAACAAATCTTTTTGTTCTGATTTTATAGCAAATCTTCCTCAAAATTGGTCAAAGACATTGAGTTTAAGTGACCACTGCCTCAGCTTTACTTGATGTCAAGTTACAGTCATGGTGAATTATTAACATCATGCATTGGAGCAAAAATTGTACAAATTCCTTACAAATATTTCTAAACTGGCACTACAAAATATGTAATTTTGATTGGAAAAACTCACTAAACCCATCACAAAATCCTGGAGGAAGAGCTATTTATTGATACTTTAACTGTTTAGTTGGTTTTATCAATACATTCTGGCACAGTCGGCCCTTAAAGAACATTCAGATTTTTGATATGGCCCAAAATAAAAATGAGCTTGACATCCCTGCTTTATATGAATGAATTACACACATATGGATGTTTGAAAGTCTTTATTTCTGTTAATTGTGATGATTTTTCACTTGCAGTTATTGAAAGCGTGATATTTAAAATTAGAATGTTACATCTGTATTTTAAAAAAAGTTACTTTTTAAATACAGCAATATAGCTTTAAGTATATTTAATACCTGCTTAAATGTTGCTCTAAATTAGAATACAGTCATATTCCAGTTTCTTGAATATTTATCTCTACTAACATTAAAATACACACGTGCACTCTATAAATAGGTTGGACTGGGTTTTTGGAGTTTTAATACAATAGTCACTCCATACTTTTCAGTTTATTATTTGTAAAATAATATCAAATTTTATTTTCCTTTCACTTCTCAATTAAGCTCTGACTTGTGCTGGCCTATTTTATAAAAATCCCAATAAAATACATGGAAGATTGCGGTTGCAGGCTGACATGTGAAACAGTTTAAGGAGCATAAATACTTTTGCAGGGCGCAATATGAAGTTTTTCCATTACTACTTGTCATCTTTGCACTGCATCACTCTGTCTGTTATTGGACAATTATTTCAAAGTCTCCTTGGATTAATTATGACGCGACTGACTGAAAGTCTTCCTCTCCTGCGTCCCCTCTCGCTGGGTGCAGAGTTGGTGGATACGGTTGGCTGCAGTCATAACAAGCATTTTTCAAAGTAAGCTTGATTTGATGACAAGCTCGAACATATTGAATGCCCTCCACTGTTTCCAGGCCAAGTCAGAACGCTGTCCAATGGGGACCAATGAAAGAGAGCGAGAGGAGAAAAGGGACAAATAGAAAGAGATGCTCTTAGACAAAGCATTAATAAATATATATAAAAAAAACAACTACTACTTTCTAAGTACCAACAGGGGAAGGTGTGGTTTCCTCTGGTATTTACAACAATGTTTACTGAATTTGTCTCAAATTGTTATGTCGTCGCTACAATTTCAGTCTAGTAGATGCTTTTGTTTATTTGTGGTTGCTGTGCACTTACTGCTCTGCCGAAGTGTGTCCATCGCTAATAAACTCCTATTCTTTCTATTTATTTTATTTTCCTCTGGCCCTGCTGATGTTCTTAGTGGATCCTCTGTTTCATGCCGACCAGCAGCCCCTCTCTCTCTCTCTCTCTCTCTCTCTTCCCCTCTCTCTCTCTGACTTCGACAGCAGAAGCTTCCTCCTTGTCTGCAGGGGTAAAAGCTATAGAAAGGTGACAACAGTTTTCCTCCCTAGTTTGCCTCTCTGCACCACACTGAGCCTGACAAGCTGCTGAAAAATAGGACCAGGTTGCATTTCAGCCTCAAAAGAATGTGCAGCGGCTGTGAGTAACCCTGTGGTCTGCCTTGGCATGTTTGGTCTGGCTCCTCGAAATTTCATGTAGAGTGCCACTGAAGATAGAGGGCATGAGCACCAAAGGAAAGGGTTGAGGGCGTTCCTACTTTTGACCAGTATTAAAGCCAAACCCTAATAGTAGCACCTTAATCAGTCTCCCTAATATTAGCACTGTGAGTATTTTCTTTTACTGTGTGGTGGTTGGTAAATTAGGATTAGTAAATTAGTCATTTTTGGGCCTTTGCTGTGTAAAGAACTTCATCTGACCAACAGTGTCGTTCAAAAGTTTTCTTACCATTTGTGGAACCAAATCTTGCTGCAATTGTAGCTGCAAAGTCTATTGGGGTTTGTCTTTGCTATTTTTTCCACCATTCTTCTTAATCTCAGTCAGGTTGATTGGATTAGATCTGCAAACTTCTGTTTGAGGTGTTGTCACAGGTTAAGTGTCAGTGGTTTAGGTTTGGACTTTTACTGAGCCGCTCTAAATACACTTTTCCATTGCAGTTTTGGCTGCATGTTTAGGGTGGTATTCCTCCTAAAAGGGAACTTCCGTCCCAGTTTTAATCCCATTTTCTGTCTGTGGTGAAGAAAATAATCCCCTCATCATGCTGCTGCTCCTACCGTGTTTTCCTACAGTGATATCCAGTGTACAGATGTTTGCCTTTTTCTCCCCTTTGGAAAACCTCAAATTTGAGCTTCTTTCATAAAAATTTGTCGACTGCACAATAATTCAAGAACATCAAACTTTGTGAAATCCTAACAAACATATTGTCATTTGTAGATTATGTCTCATGGTTAAATACAATGGTTGCATTGTATTTTAACCAAGGGTAAAAGGAGTTGAATCTCTTTTTTATTTTTGTCAAAAATAATAATAATTGCGAACCTGTATCATTTTCCTTTTGCTGGCACAGATTTGTGCTACTCTTTGTTAGTCTAATACAGGAAATCTACATAAAATTTATAGAAATTTGAGGGTTGTAATTTGACAAAATGTGAACAATTTCAAGGGATGTGAATACTTTTGGACAGCACCATATGCGGTGCTACTATTACCTGAGCACAACACACATAAAATCCCATAAAGTATTCCCAAAACATTTTTATGTCGACTTTTATTCTTCTTAACAGGAAAGTTTGCACAGTTGAGTTTTTTTTTTTTTTCCTTTGCACATCAGATATATTAACATCCTGAGCTATTGAAACCATGTGGTTTTCTCATTAAATAGTATTCAGGAAATTTCCCAAAGCTGGTTCCTCTATTATCAAAACCAGAATCACTGAGGGCTTATGGGGGAACTCAAATAAGTTGCAGCTGCGTGGAGAAATGATCTAACAGGAATGGATATCAACTAAAAGATAACTCGGTCAATTTACCTGAAACAGTGGCTGATATTCAATAATGCCCCCGCTGACTACATTTCTTCCACTGCACGGTCGCGCTCTCTTATTACACCTGTGCTGAATCTGCAGGAAAACCTATATCCTCAGTCAGAGGAGCGTGTAAGAGAAGCGTGTAAATTAGACCAGCAGCCGATCTCTGGTCAATCAAGCCACCCAGCATGTACGCTCACTGTAAATTAGGATTAAAGCTGATATCCCCAGCAAGGCCAATATTTTTTCTGCTTCACCACTAAATGTCGGCGATTTATCATTCAAACATCCTCAGGTTTTTGTGTAGATACTTTTGGACCTCGGGCTCAGTGGGTTTGATCCTCAGCCAGACACAATATCAATTCCCGGCCAAACGTCCAAGCTGTGAACGCTTGTCTGAGAGTTACCGTAAATCCTTTTGCTCCCACCGCTAAGAAGCTCAGAAAGCCACAGCCCCCGCTATTCGCCACCCCTGTGGTCCTCTCAGGTAGCCATTGATACTCCCTAAATTATGATCTTCGTGTATAGGAGAGCAATGCAAGAACAGGGCTGAATGGATAAAGGCTTACCTGTTGCCCCTTATTTTCCTCAGTGGATAAGGACTGGGCTGCTCGGTTGTCCTCTGCTTTGATTAATCTGAGTCTTTATTGGGAATGATAGTGATGATTAATGGCCCATTACCCCACCTCTGTCATAGAAATGCTCAGATTTCATACATTTCCTGATCAGACTTGAGGTTTCTCTCACTGCTCTGTGGCAAAATAGTAGTGTGTGTATATATATACATATATATAAGTAAAATAAATCATTTACACAATTCACCTCTGGATATCAAGTTGTTGTTCCCATGCTCTCACTGGTTTAGCTTAAACCTAGCATAAAAAATGTAATACATTTATTCTACCTGGGCTCCTTATTACCATCGTAATGTATTCCAAGAAATACATTACGATGGTTGATAGAGTTTAACTTTCTTGTTAGACTTTAATAACCCTGTTACTCAAAATTAACAAACACGAATATATATATGTATAACATTCTCTTTAGATGTTTATTTAGAGGAGTCCAACACTCCCCCACCACCACCACCAGGTTCCCAGCAGGTTTCTGGGATCAAACATCAAGGTCTGTCTCTGGTCCTCGACCCCTGCCCAGGCCCCTGTGATGGGCAGGGCCAAGACTGAGAGGGCCAGCAGAGACAACACACCAAAGCTGTGTGTATCTGCACAGAGAGGCCTTTCGCTCGTTGCCATGTTGTTGCTCACCGCAGGACTGCAGTGTTTACTTTAGAGCCAGTGCATAAGAGAAAGGCGGACCACCGGCACTCGCCACCCGCTGGGCGCAGGGCTGGACCTGGGGCTCATCTTTGTTGAAAATGGCTCTGGAACATGTCGCCGCCCACCAGGTGGGCCTATATTTAGCAACAAACTGAAAAACCTCTTCATTCTTAAAAAGCTGTTTAGGTTTCCACAGAGAAGGAGGTTCAGAGGAGGACGGGTGCTGATGCTGAGCTGCTGTGGTTTGAGAAGCACTTGTCTTTATTCCTGACTCATCTGGACAAGATATTTATGGATTAAAAATGGCTTTTGCTCCCTTTCGATCTTTCACCAGTCGTGAAACACAACAGTGTCAATTGAGACAAGAGGAATAGGATGACGTGTTATAAAAATGTTATAAAAAAAAACTGATGGATCAGTTCAGGTTCTTCCTGGTTCTCTTTAGACCTTCCACCAGCCCCCTCTTCTTACTTCCTGACATGAAGAAGACTTGTTCTCTCGTCAATCCATGAGATGTTGGGCATCATGGCCACGGAGTAAAGATGGAGCATTGCCGCCAACCTTTAATATATTCTCTATTTACTTATAAAAAATTCATACATGAGCTGTCTGAGAAAACTACGCCAAAAAACACATTTTTGGGGGGGCTGCACAGTGTAACACATGTCAACAGTGCAACAAGGAGGCCCTGGATTCATATGGGGTCCTTCTGCATGGAGGATCTCCTTAGGTACCCCAGCTTTTCCCCCACTATCCAGAAACATGACTGTTAGGTTAATTGGTTGCTCTTACAGGGGCAGTATGATGTAAAATCAACTTTTTTGAGTTTGACATCATGTTATAATATTACTCTCTTATCAAAAACATACCTGGGATCTTGCTTTAATTCTGTCACGCATGTTTGAGAAATCTGTGAAATCTCCCATGGCAACCATTGGTAAAACGCTTTGGGGAACTCCCTCACTCAGCTCCTTCAGACTAGCCAGCAGCAATTAGCAACCACTTGGTGGAACTCCATCTGCTGAGCTCATCATACGATCTATTTCTCTTTGTAAACGCTTAATAGATGAATGCTGTTGTGATGACTTCCTGAATACAGAGAGTTGGAAAGAGCAGGAATTTCTTAAATAAACCAATTTTGAGGCGTTAAATCGCGAAGTCAAATTTCTTTTAAGTCATGTTTGCTATACAGTTTTAGTTTTAGTTTCTAACAACTGCAGGTAATGTCATTTTTCAATTGTGCTATAAAATGGTTCTATGTGGGTGGACATAAAGACATAATGCTGCCCCTTTAAGAATGTTTGTAAGTTTGTGAATGTTGAGAGGAAACATGAAGGCAGACAATCCTGACAAAAGCTACAACTAACCTTCCCCACAACCTGAAGCAACAGCATAAGATATATTGTTTTGATTATTTTGTGTTGAATCCCTACATCAAACAGAAGCACCAGGAGTTTCACATAATTATATATTACAAACAATTTTAGAAAGACAATATTTTGTTTATCAGGGTAACTCTACCAAAAAATTGGGAAATACGTCTCGATCCGTAATCTAATCAAACAGTAAAATGCTGATTTTTCTCTTTTTACTTTTAACACCTCTCAACTTCTCATTGGAATTGAAAGGAAAGCAAATCCATGACAGAACATGCATATTACTTTTTTGGCTCTTGTGTGCCTGAATGTGAAACAATCCCCCTTTTCATGACCATAGTCTCATGCAGTGGGTGGTGAGAGCCCCACTGTGATTGGGGATGAGGGGGCTTAGTGATTTTTTTTCTTCTTTTTCTTTCCAAGGTGAGCGCCTCATAGGAGATGAATGTTTGCTGCCATTAGTAGAAGTGTAGGAGTGTCAGTTAACCCGACACTGGCACCAGCAATACTTAATACCAGATGGAGGGAGCTGTCCTTGAAGTCTTAACAAGCAGGCACTGAGAAACAAGCCTTTATTCAGTACGAGAGAACATAGAAAAAAACGATAACCTAGCAAGGTTACCACAAAATGTACGTTAAATCCCACATAGGAAAGGGAGGAATAAAGGGAATTGAAAGGGGTGGGAAGGGGCAGAGGTCCAAAGTGGATAAAAACACAGTTTAGATGTTGCTGACTGTAATTTTTTATTGCGTTCAAAATAGGCAGGAATATAAAACAAAGCAGTGGTTGTCACGCTAAAGGGTCCAACTCCTTAAAAGGTGTCAAATTATTGTACCTCAGCTGGATACATCTGTGTTGGACGCCAGGGGGTGTGAAAAGAGCCAAATCCACCAGACTTGGCACATTTGTTCTTCACTGCTGGCACCGCTGAACCAAGCTGTGAGGCTTTGGAGCATCGATAGATCCCTGAAATTTTACTACCGAAAACTGTGAGCTGATACAAGATTGTAGCCTTCAAGACCGCCTCTTGGAAGAGTGGTAAACATGACAGCGAGTGCTTTTTTCCCCCCCAACACGACGATGAGCTCTGCTGAAAGGGGGCCAGTCTGGGAGCAGTTCATACCGGCAGCGAGACACGGAGGCCCAAACGTTTCCATTTTCAAGATTAAACAGATAAGATTGTATCAGCTGAAGTACCAGGTTTGTCTTGGCCGTTGTAGATACAGAGCTGAGGGCTATTACTTAGAATAACTTGACACTGAAAAAACCCCCACATCGACCGGTGAGGAAATCACAAGCACATTTAATTCAGTCTACAGAGGCACCTCACACAAAGATCCCTAAAGAGGTAACTTGTTGGCAGCTTTGATAAAATCCACTTCGTTTTCTTTTCAGGAACTTTATTGGAAATTGAGCTCAAAACCTGCCAACCTTTGCAAAAAAAATAAATAAATAAAAAATGTTGAAACAACTGGGCTGCTGGCATGTTCGCTGATCTGGCACTTGCACCGACAAGTGCTGTTAAGTCTCCGTTAATTATCCACTTCTCATTCACAAGGCTAGCTTAGAGACGAGGCGAAACGACTCAATTACGAAAGAGGTCACTGGACTTGAAACATCCACCAAGGACACAAAACAGTCAAAGGGACCAGCAGTGGGATATCAAGTCTTCTGAGAGCACCTTGGCTCTTCCACAACTGGTCCAGTACCAGTGTTCAACCATGCGGACAGGAAAACTAAGCAGAGGCGAGCCTGGTAAGAGTCAGCCAAGTTAAGCACGGAAATAGTTCTTTCCTGTCAACCCAAAGAGTCTGGCAGTCACCTTTGTGAGGTCGCCCTCTCATTTCATCTGCTGAACTGCTCAGCCTTGTCAGGCATGTTTCGAAAAGGCCCACCTGCTGGTGGACCTTGATTAGTTTTTATAGACTTGAAGTTGCAATAAGGCCTTTCGCAATAGTAATTAAATTTAAGTTATTTGACAAGAGAAAAAAATAGACTAATGTATTAATCAGCCAGTGCTGAGGACTTGAGTCTATAAAAGAAACGTTTACCTTGCCTCAACAGTTCTGGTTACCTATTATAGGCCACTGACACATTTCTTACCCAACTTACCTCCAAGTAGAGGTATTCAAATCCCTTGAACTTATTTTACATTTTGTCACATTGCAACCACAAACCAATAAACAGATCTCTACCGGAGACTACTATGCCTCTGTTGGCGCAAAGACAGAACTTCAGTGGAGTAATTACAATAGGTTGCATTGTTCAATAATTCAAATACCTAGAAATTATAGTAAAAGTTGAAAATGATATGAGGAAGTTCAAAGTTGTCTTCCATGTATCTTGGCCGATTTAATTTCCCACCATGTCACACAAGTGTGTTTCAGTTGTTGCCTTAAATTACATTCACAAGTGTGCCTCTAAAGAGCTCAAAGGTTTTGAAATACATCGTCGTCTGGGCTTTCCTTAATTGTTTGAAATAGTAATGTTGGGGTATGTAAACCTCTGAGCTGGCATTCTGGCTAACAGAAATAGTTGTGGTAATCCTAACTAAGTGATAACAGGAAAAGAGTGCTGTCTTATTGTTAGACAACGAGGAAAAACATTTCGTGTTTTGTTTTTTCTTTCTATAGTCTGTATATTTGTTAAGCTCAAACTGTAATCATCCATTTGATACAAACAATAAGCTTTCCAACAAATGATCCGACGAGATGTCCCATGGCGTCCTTGGCGTGGGTGTCTTCACTCACTTCACAACCAGTAATGTTTGCCTTAAGTTCAGTGAGGACGCGAGCAAGTGTGTCTTTGTATTAAAGTGCCAAATAAAACGGGAGAAGCCAAAAAAATAATAGTAATGCAAATAAACGGAGTAGTGCCTTTGATACAAATAGGCAGGCAGCCAACTGGGCATCAACAAGGCCAGAGAAGCAGTCTCATTTTTCCTTTTGACAGAAATGTCTAAGTAAGTAAGTGTGTGTCCTTAAAGTAGAGTTTAGATTGTCAACAGATGAAAATATACTGTGTTAGCATTTCTACATGGCTGTTCAGAGGCCAGGAGACACAAATCCCAACTCTGCTGAAATACACTGGCCCTACGGCCCACATCCTACCCTCATTTTTGTGTAGGAAACTGCAAAGAAGCTTAACTTAATTGGTTTGGCATTTAGCTATAGTATCCCTGGGGGATACGAGATTGTGGTGACAGATTAGTCAAGACAAACACAAAAGTTACGGTGGTGCATGAACATACAAATTTTTTCGATTAATTAAATCAGTGTTGTGTAAATTTGGAAATGAAAAACAAATCTGGACTGAGCAGCAGATGTAAGCCATAGAAGGGGCATGTGTGATATAAACGGTGTACTGCAAGCCAACGCTTGGTTGCGTCAGTGGAATTGGATCAGATATTCCCTGGATGGGAAAGGTTGACTTTTCCAAAGGTACTTCTGTCGTCGGCATAACTGGGGTTCAGAAATGGTTGTAAATCCAAGCATGGGCGTAGGTTTGGGTAGGGACGGTAGGGACATGTCCCGACCAATATTCACGGGATATGAAAAAGTCCCGA
>NW_015112791.1:422614-426157 GCF_001443285.1 Poecilia latipinna | reverse complement strand
GCTGGCCGACTGAACAGTTTAATGTTTTATTGGGGCCTGCCATAAGCAATGCATAAGGAGAGCAGTGACTGACCTGCGAAGCAGGTCAGTCACTGCCTCCATGCATTGCATGGCAGGCACCTATTGTTATTGGGGCATGCCATTAGCAATGCATAAGGAGAGCAGTGACTGACCTGCGAAGCAGGTCAGTCACTGCTCTCCTTATGCATTGCATGGCAGGCACCTATTGTTCTACACCCAATAGAAGGATCTCTTTATTATTGGGGCCTGCCATAAGCAATGCATAAGGAGAGCAGTGACAGGCACTGCCTCCATGCATTGCATGGCAGGCACCTATTGTTCTACACCCAATAGAATGTCTCTTTAATATTATTTATTATTCTTCCATCACCGTTAATGCGGCTCGTACCGCTGCATGTACTCCCACAAAAGTGGTATCAAATCGTGCGGCTCCATGCCGAGAAGGGAGCTATTACTTTTATTGGGATTCTGTGTAAAAATGACGACATAAATTTAAAAAAACGAAAAAACTTTAATCTGAGGAACTCGCAGCATCACTAAGATTTCTCTCTGAAACACACACACAGGACAGTGGAGGTCAGACTCCAAAACTCGTTTTAACTCCCCCTCACAGGCACAAATAGCGGCCTATTGATGTCAAACTTGGTCATGACATAGATACACGTGCCTGCTCCTGTAAAATGTTTTCAAAATTTTCCTAGGGCTTATAGTTTTTGGTCAGGGTCCTGTAGACCGACGTTAAGTGTCTCACAAGTATAGAAACCAGCCTGTCTGAAAGACAGTGCCAGCCCAGGTGCAGATCATTAATTACCATAGCAACGGGCCCCAGACAGAGGCAGTGAGTATTCCCACAGCGCTGAATCAGATCTCACAATGCATTGTGGGAAGAATACATATTTCGTGTGACTCTTTATGTTTTGCTTATATAAAATTATTACTTGTCTGAATTTTTGAGTGTAAATTAAAATCTTTACTATGAAAATTGAAATTGTTTTTAGAAATTAACTATTAACAATTTTCTTCTGTTTTTTATTTTGGACCATGAGTAAGAACCACATGTGCAAAGCTTATAGTCGTCGGTCTCAGATTGAATTTCACTGACTTGGGGTTTATATCCTGCTTCTCAATAGTGACTAATATTGTCATAATACTCCTGACAATATCTACAGTTACTGTGTTTTAGTGGTGGGATAAGTATGTCAGACATGCATATATCCATTTTTCACAGCAAATTTTAAATGCTGGTGTTAAAGTGGTGGGCACACTTGGCAGGCCCCTTAAAATTTCTGCAGGAATTTTCTAGTTGGGGCCTGCCAGCAATGCATAGGGAGAGCAGTGACTGACCTGCAAAGCAGGTCAGACACTGCCTCCATGCATTGCATGGCAGGCACCTATTGTTCTTCACCTAATAGAATGTCTGTTTATTGGGGCCTGCCATAAGCAATGCATAGGGAGAGCAGTGACTGACCTGCAAAGCAGGTCAGACACTGCCTCCATGCATTGCATGGCAGGCACCTATTGTTCTACACCCAATAGAACGCCTCTTTATTATAAATATAATTTATTATTCTTCCGTTACCGTTAATGCGGCTCGTACCGCTGCGTGCCCACCCACAAAAGTGGTATCAAAACGTGTGTCTCAATCCCGACATTGGAGCTATTACTTTTAGTGGGATTCTGAGAGAAAATGACAACATAAATAAAAAAAAACAAAAAAACTTTAATCTGAGGAACTCGCAGCATCACTAAGATTTCTCTCTGAAACACACACACACAGCACAGTGGAGGTCTGACTCCAAAACTCTTTTTAACTCCCCCTCACAGACACAAATATCGGCCTATTGATCTCAAAGTTGGTCATGACATAGATACACATGCCTGCTCCCGTAAAATGTTTTCAAAATTTTCCTAGGGCTTATGGTTTTTTGTCAGGGCCCTGAGACCGACGCTAGGTGTCTCACAAGTATAGAAACCAGCATCTTGTCTGACAGAGAGAGCCAGCCCAGGTGCAGATAATTAATTACCATAGCAACGGGTCCTAGACAGAGGCAGTGAGTAGTCTCAGCGCTGAATGAGATCTCACAATGCATTGTGGGAAAAATACATATTTCCTGTAACTTTTCATGTTTTGCTTACATAAAATTACTTGTCTGAATTTTTGAGTGTAAATTAAAATCCTTAGTATGAAATTTTAATTTTTTTTAGAAATAAAGAATTACCAACTTTCTTCATGTTTTTTTTTTATTTTGAACCATGAGTGAGAACAAAATGTGCGAAGCTTATATTCGTCGGTCTCGGACTGAATTTCACTGATCTGGGATTTAGCCATTACATTTTAATGTTGACTCAGTTCATGTGTATATCTGTGATATCCTTGACAATACTTCAAGATATGTGTGTTTGACCAGCATGGATCTATTTATCAGGACAAATCTAAAATGCTGGGACTAAAGTGATGGGCACACTTTGGCAGGCCCCTTAAAATTTCTGCAGGAATTTTCTAGTGTCTATTTATTTTTCTTCCATTGCCGTTAATGCGGCTCGTACCGCTACGTGCCCACCCACAAAAAAAGGTATCAAAATGTTCTGCTCGATGCCGAGAAGGGAGCTATTATTTTCATTGGGGATTGGAGTTACGATCTCTGACGTAAAAAGTGAAAAACAAGCGAAATTTCCAACTGCTGAAATCATGGGCGTAGGTTTGGGTAGGGACGGTAGGGACATGTCCCGACCAATATTCACGGGATATGAAAAAGTCCCGACCAATTTTTGCCATATTGGCTCAAAGAACGTGGATCTACGATCTTTGATTAGCCGCAACAGGCGGTGCGGAACGGAAGCTTCTTAGTTTGACATTTATTATGAGCCTCCGAGGCCGGGTCGGGGGGGTGGGGGGAGGGGGAGTCAGTTGAATCGTCGGACGTTCTTCTGCAAAAGGCGGCAGCTAGCTGGGCACACGCGTCTCCTTCTGAGTCTCCGAGACCATGTCGCCACCAAAAAAGAAAAGGACAGACATTAGAAGTTTTTTCGCTACGCCGGCTGTGAGTACAGTGAGTGGACCCATAAGTTAGATATCTATCACGCAACGCATTTGTTGTAAAGTCCGGTGTTTAGTAAGGTCAGCACTAAATGTGACGTAGAATAGGTCTGTTAATGGGCTCTTTGCACCTCAGCTTCCGCGTTCGGGGTAAAGCGGCTCGATTGTTTCCGATCCAATACAAATATCATTTACATTAGGTGCTTGCAGTGCTTGGCCAAGGTTTGTACATCGATCCGAAGCCCCAACAAGTCAGCTGGAGAAAGGTTTTAAGATGTTCGCCTCGTTATACATTCACTGACCCGAAGGTGAGTTTTACTTCAACTTTGTGGCTAACATTAACGTTAGCTTATGCTAGTAGGCAATATTCTCGGACATTGTTCTTGTAAAATGTGCTATTTAAGTATCTAAACATTCTAACGGACAATGTATTTATCTTATTTACAAGTATATTATGTGTGTTTATTGTTGTTAGACTTAGTATT
>NW_015112791.1:399587-418108 GCF_001443285.1 Poecilia latipinna | reverse complement strand
TCCAAGACATGCTCCACTGAGGAGTCTGTATTCAACATATTTCTCAATGATCAGAAATCCTCTATTAGAACATTTCCGATGGATGCTGGCCTTTACTTGGCACGCACTGTCATTTCCAAACATCCCATAGCATTTCATAATTCATTTTCCTGTTTGACTTTATGTAACTGCTGACTATTTTTTTATTTCCAAATCAATTAAGAAAGCCTGTCTGTGACCAGTTGTTTCATTTGTTCACCTGGTTCAGTAAAGAATGACCTATCAAGAAATGTTGTCAAATATTCTCTCTAGTTGACATCAGGTGGGGAGGTCCATTTTAGATGATCTCATTCTGAAAATATGAACGTTGACGATTAAATAGTAGGCTTTGATAATTTCTCAGAGGCCATGACTGTTATGCTTAAAGGGGCTCTCTGTATGATTCTTGGCCACAGCCTTGTTTTCTGTGCAAATTACACACAAAGAAAGCTTAAGAGGTGTTTCTCAAGGGCTCAACAGTTTTTACGCTTTCACTCCACTGGCAAATCTGCTGTGGAAAAGTTGAACTATACTTGAAAAGCTGTGTTCTCTGTGGTTTGGGAACTGAGGCGAGCATCGATTGCTCGAGTCCTGCAGCAGCATCCCAGAAAGTCCCCCAGAGGAGCTAGTTAGAAGGACAGGTGGGGTGTCACTTCCAAGCAATGCCCTCTAGGGCTGGTGGTGTTAGAGACCTGCACGCCTGCAGAGACCCTTTAAAGACGGCAGGAACATATGTTCAAACAATGCCATATCCTTCTAGATAGGTCTCGAATGGAAACGAATATGCTTTCGTTCTATTCAGTTTCAGAAAATCCTGATTCCGCATTCCATGTCTCATAAAAGCCAGCTTTATAATTCTTTTGAAGAGTACCCTGTGAAGGGTCAGAGGTTAGCTGAAAAAATTTAACTCTTTTGTGCTCCTTTAACTCTAGGATTCTTTGCTTTTTCTTCTTAAGAGGTCTCAAGTAATTTTAAGATATCAATATAGTTATTCTGCTGCTATTCTGACAACTTACAGATATTTTTCTTTCCATTTATCCATTATTTTCAATTATTGCCGCTATCAATGTGTTCTAAGATTTTTTTTGCAAATTTACTGAAAGTGAACAGAAACTTTACGAAGTTATTTTATTTTGAGTACTGATTTTTTTTAAAATCCCTCTTTATAATACATAAGTATATGGATATGCTGCCCCCTTGTGGTACATGAGGGATGATTAAATCTAAACCGCTGAATATTTGCATTGTTATGTAATGTTGTTATCATTAAAATTAGCTGATTATAGGTTGGGAAACTAAAAAATCCTTGCTATAAGAAAGCTAAAATAAGTTGGAAACTAATAAACCCATTAAATAGTCGGTACTATTAAATTTAAAGAAAATTGATTTACATTAGTAACTTAAACTACCTGTCTCGGCTTTCCATCGTATCAAACCCTACATATTATATTCAGTGTGCAGTGGGGTATATTCAAACCCCACTGCACATTTGGTCGCCAGTATTTACACAAAGCTATCGTGTATAAAACAAACAAACGCATCGTCCGGTTCCTTTGTGGCGGCTTCTTGCCTCTGTGCCATTCATAGCCGTCCAATCAAATTAAAGCTCACAGCAGCGCCTCGCCCAATAGCGGTACAGTTTCTTGTGTGGCCCTATTGCATCCGCGGACAGACAGAAGCAAGTGGACCGGTTGGAAGCTAAGCTAACTATTTCAATTGAAAGCCCGTTAATGCCGGATTTTGAGCGAGTTTCTGGCCAAGTATATGCGTGGACCCGTTTCCAAAAATTCCAAGGTACATGGGAGTGTTTTTGTTCCTAGGCTAACAAGCAGAAGTAGACGTTTATTTTGATAAAGCGCTTTGGCGGTGCTAGTTGAGCAGGCAGCGGGTAGGCGCCACTTCTGTTTGACAACAGCGCTATTCGCTCACGTTTCTGCTGTTGTTGTTTTTGGAGCAGCTTACTGGAGTAGATAATTCCTCTGAGCTGCGAGCAGTAAAGGAAGAAACCGCACTTTGAAGTAGTTTTAAGGCTATCTCTACATATAAGTTAGTATGGCAGAATTTCTCGAAGATCCGTCGGTTCTCACGAAAGATAAGCTAAAGAACGAGCTCACGGCGCACAATGTCCCGCTTCCGAGCGGAGACCAGAAGAAGGAGGTTTATGTGCAGTTGTATCTGAAGAACCTGACCATACAGAACAACAAGAAGAGCCCGCCTTTAGACACATTCTCCAGCGACGAAGAGCTGCCCACCCCGGTTGTTTCCAACAGGAGCCGCTCTGGAAGAGTAAGTTTGATTCAAAGGCTGCATGAATTATTTCCTCCCCCCCCCCTCCTCAAGTGAGGCTGTCTGCGGGCCGTCGTCTGATTAAAAAGTTGTGATTTCTTTTTGTTTTGTTTTCTCCCTCCTGGTAATCCCCGTTGCTCTAATTGAAAGCTGCTCTTTATGTATTCTTTAAATTTATTTTCTAACCAGAAAGCAACGAAAAAGACGGATAAGCCGCGCACAGAGGAGGTGGAGGTGACGGAGCTCACAGATGAAGATTTGAAACAACAGCTGGCAAAGCATGGTGTGGACACTGGACCTATTGTTGGTGAGTTTTCTCAGATCCACGCTGCACGCACATGTTATTAAAATTTAAACTCTCCCTTTTAAATTTTTAATCGAGTAAAAGTTAATTTCTGAAAAACAATTCGTTAGCATGCTCTTTGTAAATTATGTAAAATTAAATGAATGATTTTATTTTTTTATTTCACTTAAATAAGCCATAAAGCAGATGGATAAATCCTGAAATCAAACCCTTACAAAGACATCATGTCTGTCAAGCTTCACAACTTAAAATATGTAGTGTAAACTTGTTTATTTTATGTAACATTTCACCTGTTTTAGGTCAAATAATGAAGTTTTTTGTTAACCTTAACTATTTGTATGGTTAGGGTCGGAGCTGTAGTGTGAATTAAGTTTAGTATTAGGAATTTATCAGTAAAGTTTACAAGTTAGACACAAATTGAGTTTTTAAATTGAATGGAAGTTAATAAAAAGTACTACAATGGATAGAAATATAAAGTTATGACTTTAGTTTTAAAAAAATTAAAAGTGTTTAAGTAGATGAATATCAAGAGGACTTCAATAAGTAAAAAAATGGATAAATGTCACAAGAGAGTTAAAATTATTTAATAAACTAAAATAGGGTAATAAAACTAAAATACAGATGTAGAAATACAAAATGTATCAGTCATAAAATCGTGTTAAGTTACAGTAATTATGTGACGGGTTTCACTTGAAATGATGCATTAAAATGTGATTTGTGTAAAATGGTTATTGAACTGAAAATGGAGGCTGTTTACAATTGGAAAAATGTCCTTAGTTTGTCTTTAGAAATTGGAAAAAAGTTGTCTCAATCTAACGGTTCTAGCTCAATAATAGAAGATTGTAAAAGCTATTTTGCAATCTTACTACTGTCGCACAAAATATGTTTGCTCTTGTGGCTTCTTTATAGTTAACCTGGATAGAGTTAATGACAGTTACGGCTTCAAGTTCTGTATTGGAATCTGACTGAAAATGAAAAAGAAAATAGATATCGGTTGTTTCTTTCCTAAAACCGAAACTCAAAACAATAGTGGTGACGCATCAGCCGGTTTTGACTGGACATACTTGCAGCTATCGCTCCCTGAAGCAGAACATCATGCATCATGCCATTTGTCTTCTTTGGAGAAAAAGCATTTCTCTGTCTTCTCAGCTTCGACCCGTAAGGTGTATGAGAAGAAGCTGCAGAAGCTTCTGGACGAGCATGCGGCCGAACCTGCAGCTCCTACAGATGTCACAACTCTCCCCAAAGCAGACAGCAACCAGAACGGCAACACAAACTCTGACCACTACAGTGACAAAGAAGATGGTGAGCACTGATCACTTCCCTTGTAATATATATGTTTTAGACATGAGTAGGTTTGTTGGGGGGGAAAATAGCCAGTAGCACACGTTTAGTAGTCTTATATAGACCTATAAGTAAGTGTGTGGTTTGTTTCCTCCTTATTCAGAAGAGATTGTTCCCCCTGAACCAGAACCGGTTCCTGTGGTTGAGAAGCCTGTAAGGAGCAGAGGAAAAGCTCCCGTCACAGTCAGAACCAGCAGCAGACGACAAACCAAGGCGAGTCGCGCTTTTCCATTTAGTTTTATAAATGGTCGCACGTTGGTGTGAGTTTGTTTGAGAATGTTTGATGCTACACCGGCAGGTTGTGGAAGAGGTCATCACTGAAGAGACTCCAAAGAAAGCCAGCAAGAGTGTGGTTGAAGATATCCTTGCCAATGAAATAAACACACCCACAGGCATCAGGTAACTATTGAGGTTATGTTTTATGTTATAGGTTTACTTTTGCTGTTCAGCTTCAGTTTTATTTATACAGCGTCGTCTCAAGACACTTCACCAATTCAATCACACATGCGTTCCAGTTCATCCCAGTTGTGAAACTGTGGAGCAAGTTCAGCTAATTATTCAAAGTATTTGGAAAAAGTTTTTTTATCTAAGGAAACCCAGCAGATTACGTTGAGCCGTTGATTTTCAGCGGTCACTCCTCATGGACAAGCACGTAGCGACAATCGCTTGTTTTGTCTTTGACTTTATAGCAGTCTCTCATGCCGAGCATGTAGCAACAGCGGAGAGGAAAATAATTCCACTTTAACAGGAAGAAAAATGCAGCAGAACCAGAACCTGGCTGAGTACGACCGGGAATTTAAGAAGACAGAGCAGATACACAAAAAGAAATGGATGAAGTGATGTAGGAGTGTTTTCTATGTCCATGAAGTTAAAACGTAAATAGGAGGAGAGGAGAACGATTATTTGATGGCACCGTTATCTCAGCTGAAGCTCCTCTCCAGGAAGGAATCACAGCCAACCGTAACGCGTCTATGGAAAGAACGACAACTAAGAGAAAACATAAAGTTAACTGTTGAAAGCAAATTGTGCAAATTGGAGAGTAGTAGTAGAAGAAGTTCAGAAAATGTGGTCGTAGTCTCAGAGCTTTTAGTTGCAGGTCAGTCTTCTTTTTTTTTTTTTTTGCCATTAAAAATATCAATTAGTGTTTCAATTAATCAGCTAATTAATTTCAAAGTTGATCTTTTTTTGGTGTATTTATTTTGGGTGCAGTGCAACCTGCAGGCGTCCAATCAGAGGGGCAGCCGGTCGGCCATTAAAACCCAGCGAGTACTGGCTGGACGAGTCCCGTGTGCAGCGCACTGTTCACACAGAGAGCCGCAGCTACACCGAGACGTATTCTCAACCAATCAGCTCCGCCTCCTCCAGCAAAGCTCCGCCCAGACGAGGTTTCTTCTCCGTGCTGATCAAACTCCTGCTCCTCGTTGTGGTGGTCGGCTCCCTATACTATGCGTACCAGAGCCTCAGTTCGGATCAGATCGACGTCCTGAAAGGCCTCCTAGACGCCGTCGTCGTCCCGGTCCAAAGTGCTGTGGAGACGGCAGCCAACTACCTTGGCATTGGCGGCGGCACCGCCCCCGCCGCCGCCATCGGCAGCCCCGACAACTAAAGGACCGTCAGCAGCTTGCCACCATGCCCGGATCACCTCCCTCGCCACAGCGCGCCACAACTCCAACAGCAGGCCACGCCTCCTTTTCCTCCTTTTCCCGTCATGTTTGGACAACAAAAAGACAAAGTTTTAATTGGAACGACAGACTTTCTTTTACCAGACTCCGACTTTTCTCCCGCCACAGCAGGGAGGACGGTTCCTCAAAACAGTAGCTTCTGAATAACGCTGTTGCACGACAGTCAGAAGAGACGACTTAAATGTTGATTTTAATCTGTGAATCGTTTGTGTCTTTGTGTGCATCTAACCCGTATATGTAGAAACGAGTGTGGAGCGGAGGAGCCAGTTTTATCCGTGCATGATTGTAGTTTTTTTGTTTTGTTTTGTTTGTTTTTTTTCCCCCCTCAACTGTCATACTGTAGTTTTGATCCGACGCGCTGTGCCAGGTGTTTTTCTGACTGTGAAGTGCCTGGACACTTGTTAGCACTTAGTGACCCTCCCCTCCTTTTATTACTTCCACTTTTATTTTATTTTTGTTTTCCACACACAAAGCAGCGCTTCTATTAACACCATAATGTTCTTATTTTTCTGTACGAATTAAAAAAGAATTGGCTTTGTAGCAGTAGAGTTGTAGGTAGTTATTTTCATGTCTGTGGTGCTCAGGTTGATTCATTTCAGACGTTTTGTTGTGGTTTGTGGTGGGAGGAGAGACAGGCGGTGCCAGCAGGTCACCGAATGAGGAAAATCAGCCGGTTAATGCTTCCCTGTCTTTCCCAGGGGTTTTCAGTAATGATGAGTAAAATCTAAACTCGGTATTGGAATCATGATTAGCTGACTATGAACTGAATACTTTTTTTTATTTTATTTTTTGGCATCTTTTTTCAGCATTGTCATGAATTTACAGAGAAACTCCAAATTTAGTGTATTTTTTATTTGTTTTAACTGCCATATATTTGACTCAAAGGAGAACTCAGAAACGCAATTGTTATATTCCATCCTTACCTACGAACCCATATGAGTTTATATCGGCCGAATCGTGTTCTCAAGTTACGTCTCTTTTTATTTTAACCATCGTTTATGAGATTTTTGATCCTTCAGTCCATTATACAGGGCTGGCTGTTGCAGTGCACCCACATAGCCCGCCTCAAACGGCCGCAAAGACGACAGCTGGAGGAAAGTAACTCGCTTCAGGGCGGTTTAACCCGGTCTTAAATTCGTGAGCGCTAAACTAACGGCAAGGTTAAATGCTTGGGACTTTGGTTTGTTTTCTTAGCAGAAGTGAGGACTCGCTCGTTTGGAGTGGCACAGATTTTTGCGGGGGGGGGGAGGGGTTTGTTTCTATTTTGATATTTTTCTAAAGTGGCATGCTCAACGTTTTTTATAGACATTTTAAGGTGTAACGATTTCAAGCAATATGTTAGCGATGCGAGTAATACTGTACAGCAAATCTGAACCTTGCTAAATTACAAGTGATTCATCTTCAGGCAGCTCTCCAACAATGGACACAAATGACTGGGGTTATGTGGGTAAGGATTTTTAATCTGTTTATTTATGATAATGTAGGTTGTGTGTCAAAAAATAAATTTTGTTGTCACCACATTTTCTTTTTGTCCACTTTCAGCTTTTTATTGGCGTAAAGTCCTTATACAGTTTTTTTTTGTGTCAAATACAGTCTTTGATAATATGGACTTTGCTTTCAGGTTTTTCTGGATAAGTCTGGTGAAATGTTCAATAGCCTTATGATGCTGAATAAATGCAGTAGTTTTCCCATTGTTTTTTTATTTTATTTTTATTAACTTACCACGTTTTGTCTTTGATAGGGTTTAGACGTAGTGACCGCACTGATCAATAATAAAGAGTCAGTCTACTTTAGGTGGATCACAACCAACAATCCTTAAGCTGGCTCTAAAATGCCAAGGAAGTAAAAAAGCACATTTTAAGATACTGTTACAAACAAAACGAAGATCCCCAAAGTGCACAAACTATTTTAAAGACCCAATATTTAGTCTATGAAACTAGTCAAGGTCTGACATGTAAGACAAGTATTTAGATGCCGCAAAAGTAGTAAAACAACCAGATACCGGAAGTTAACTCCGGCATTGTTTCATTACTGGTTGATCCAAGAGATAGTAGGACTTACTACTGTTCAAGAAGGGTTAAGGGTAATACTGTGTACTCTTAACATCTAGAATGTTTTAAAATACGAGGATGAAAAACCAGAATGTTTGTATGTAAAATTAACTTTTTGTAATGGAAAACGTGGAAGCTCTCTGGACCAGAGATGCTTCGTCTTGAAATCCTGTGAAAGCTTCCTCCACGGACGTCAGCTACCTGTATTGACTGAAGTTCAACTCTCAAGCAAACAGGACATAACACCTGCAATAAGTTGACTTTGGTTACACGTACGCTACGTTTATCATTTGTCTATAAGAAGCTCTCCTTATTCTTTATTTTTTTCATTTGCACAAAAATGTTACACCTCCCAAAGAGATTAGAATCTTTTTTTGTGAGCCACCTGGCTTGTAAATGCTGATAAAATCAGACCTGTGTCACAAAGACAAAACTGGAATTGTAGGTTTGTAAATGTATTTCCTGAAAGTTTGCGTCAGTGAACAGTCGGACAACAGTTTTTCATTTATAATTTGTCTATGCCACTGTTTTTACATTGTAACCACAAGATCTGATGTAAAACTTATTTTCCCAACAAGAATTATTCTTTTTTTTTCTTTTTCTTTTTTTTCTATTTTCCATTTACACAATTAAGGTCAACATCGCATGAATAAACAGAAAAAGCAATAGGTTCTCAATCTGGCCTGGAGGAACTGACTCACAGTTAAGTTATGGAGTCGACATGACGAGCATCTGCGAGAAATCAGTCATCAAGTCTCCACGGTTGAACTGCAGAGAAGGAGAAGTCTGAGTTCACATTGTGTCTGTGAAGTTGTAGGCGCTCTTTAAGGTGCAATGAAGACAATTTGCACCCATGCTAACTAAAACACATTGCAATAAAATTGAAAGTAGGGAGTTAAAATGTTTTACTATATCCAAAACCTCTGCTGCCAAGAAAATAGCTGAATGGGCGATAAAGTAAAGAAACATTGTTTCAGTACGTCTGGATGTTTATTTCTGTTCTCTTCAACTCCTCGAAGCAGAACAAGGAGCAACACTAACGCCAAACATCATGGAAAAAATAAATGTAAAATCATGTTTTTGACTGAACAAAAGTTACCAATAAGTCGGGATAATTGTTGTGAATTGTTTTCATTTCCGACCTTGTTTCTTTGAAGTGTTTTTTGAAGAAAAGACACTGTGAATGTCGCTCTGTGTGGCCGAGGCGACCCACTGGAGACGGAGAGGCTTAGTGGGATAAATCCAGGAGGTTGATGCAGGCAGGCAGAGCGGCACGTCTACAGCGGATCCTCTTGTTCTGGAGAAAAGGCGAGCAGCTCCAACTAACGTACACGGTACCTCAAGACAAAAGGTAAAACAAATAATTATGTTCATACTAAAGTGATTTGAACAATCCGGTCAACAATTGTAGCCCGATATTATCTGCTGCTTTTTATTTATTTAGAAGCAGGAAAGGATTCGCTCTTCGATCTAGAAAGGCAGCTTAAGTTCATTTGGACAAGAAATAAGCACATCATGAGGTTTAAAACTGGAAATCTAGTATTCAGGTAGAGCATTTGTAGTTTTATTTTGTTTTAATATCTGCTAAATGTCTAATAGATCCAAAAGTAGTAAAGAATGTGTTCTAAAAAAGATGCATTCAATTCTTAAAACAACAGCTTTATAATGCAAAATCATTCCTCAACATAATTTTGCATTATGATTCAGAATTTCTTTGCTTTCTACCTTTAGTGTTACATAACTTGCATCTGAAAGAAAACACCTATCCCTGAAGTATGTTTAATTGTTTTCCATGCATGTTCCTTCAAGTTAATATATGCACAATTACCATTACAAATCACATTTTCTCCATCACCACTGCATGACTGACCTTACATCTTTAAGAGACACAAATATATGATATTGTTGTAAATGAAAGCAGGCTTTTATTGTGAAAACACAGAGCTGCCGTCCCTTCTTCCTGACCTTGGTGCTAAGCCATGTAAATACCTCCTCATGTTTACGTGCTTGGAGTGCACAGCACTCTTCATGGGTAATCCAGTGTCTCTCAGTTATAATGAATGGGCAGATTTACAGTAAGCAGTATATTGTTGTCAGTAACATTTGTTAACCAGATATTTGTATATAGAAATATCTGAAATATAGTATTTAGAAACATCATTTTTCTCTCAGTCTGACATGAAATCAGACCAAAAACTCTTCCTGTTTGTAGATCTGTTATTACTGCCATAATTATGCCTGTTTGTTGACAGTTTTTATATTACTTCTCCTAGGCCAATAAGATTACTAATTTTAATTACTAAAACTACTAATTGAATGATTATGCCTCAGATTGGTTCGTTAACAGTTTTTGAGTTAGCTGCAGCCAAACCTGTGGATGTATTTTAAGACAACGCCTCAAACACATCGCTTCCTTGTGTGACATCAAAAGGAAATATAAATAAAATAAATCGGTGAAGTCATCGAGAAGAGGACTGTAGACCTTCTAAAAATCTGGTTTTCTTTGGGAGCAATTTCCTGATGCCTGCAGGTGCCACACGTATTTGTTAAAACATTTATATGCAGATATATAAAGCATGAGAATGTGTAGGTGTCACGCCATTTAGGAAGCAGACGGATTCTTTCAGAGATTATTTTGGTGCAAAGCAAAACCAAAAAGGCCTTGTCAACAGCAAAAAAAATAAATAAATAAATAAAAAGATTGACAGATTATATAGTTTGCAAATTATACAAACATCTATGCAAAGATGTTTGTTGACTTTAGTTTGCCATTTAATTAAATTCTACCAAACAAACCATTAGTGAAACTGAACAACCTTGGGTTAGACATCCCAGTATGTAACTGGATACTGGACTTTTTAACCAACCGCTCCCAGAGCGTGAAAACAGGAGAGCACACCTCCACCACCATATGGACTAACAAAGGAGTTCCTCAAGGCTGTGCGCTCGGTCCACTGCTCCACTCCCACTCATCCAATCACAAGTTTGCAGATGATGCAATAGTTACAGCCAAAAACAATGAGTCTTTATACATGGAAGAGTTTGAGCAATTGATAGTGTGGTGCTCAAATCACAATTTATTTCTTAACACCATGAATAAAATAAATAATCTGAGATACTTGCAAATCCAGACAGCAGCACCTCTTGTACCCGAGGAAGCTAACGAGAGCCGAACACCTAAAGAGGCTTGTGATTAACTTTCAGAACAATGCTGTCCAAAGTTTGTTAGACAGACGTTTAGTCGGGTCCTAAAGCTGAACAACAAGGGAGGGCAGTGGTAAAATAATCGGGACCAATCTCCTGCGGATCTCCTCTTTAACATCTTGAAAGACCAGTACCATCCAGCACATCATCTGTTCTCAGGGAGAAGATACGGGTCCATCTCGGCCAGAACCACCTTGACGGCCAGCAGTCTGTACCGTGCTGTTTTACTGCAAGAGGCACCGGTGCACTTCACAAAACAGATGGCAAATCCGACTCAATCAGTTCTGTAAGGAGGAATGGGACAAAATTCTATCAAACTATTGTGAGAAGGAGACCTGAAACATTTAACCAAGTCTCACATTTTAAAGGTGATACCACATCCTGAAGAAATGCAAACGTCTGACTTGGAAGAATTTGTTCTGGGTTTTTTTTGACAATTAGCAAACAGAAATAATGTGGCTGATCAGATTTTAAGTCAAAATGTTTTTACAGTGTATATTAACATCCGGTTTCAACTGCACATAGACATATTCCCAATGTTCATGTGCATAATTCAGATTCTCATTTTCAAATTATGTGTTAGATAATCACAACTAAAACTACGTATACCTTTAAGAGCTGATGATGCAGGTAACTGTGTTCCATAAATAAATGCTCTTAATGTACAAATTTAATTTGGAATAAATGCAAACAGGAGGAAGTTTCACTTCATGAGCTTATTACTGGAGGGAAAGTTGAGGTTCTTGGGTAGTGCAGGTGCAGCAGATGGAAGCAGTGTTAAGGGATTACAGTAACTCCTTTAGCGGCGTGCAGTCAGTGAGATTATAGTGTCCCATCCTCCGTGAGGGGAGGATGGCTCAGGGAGAGGAGGAGAGAGGAGATCTGTGCAGCTCGCAGCTCCTTCATCCGGTCCTGAGTCACATGTCCTCTACGCTGCTGCTGCTGCTGCTGCTGCTACTGCAGCACACCGGGACACCTACCTCGATTTTCTGGACTGCACAGCCACCACCGTGGGGACTGTCGTTGATGCAGCTCTAAGGGAAGCACGCCTTAGGTGTCCCCACCAGTCTGCCATGCTGATTACATGGTGGTATTTATACCTAGCAGCTCGGAGCTTCGCCGAACAAAGCAAGTATTATTGCTGCTCTTTCTGTGTCTGACTGCGTGTCGTTTCAAGGTGAACTCTGCTGACAAATCATGTGCGGGACAGAGCTCAGGAAGTGTGGTTTCTAGTGGTGGATTATGGGATTTAGACGAACAAAAAAAAAGGGGGGGAATGATGAGATAACTGCCACATTTAATTCTTGATCCTGCTGCACTTTGATGGACTGCAGTATTTGTGAAGTTTAGCTGGCAGAGCACGTCGCGTCTCTTTGAAACGGTTGATGTTTGGCCGTCATTTGACCGTAAAATGTTTCATTTTGTTTCGTTAACACGTTTCAGCACTGAGAATGGCTTCAGTCCTGCAAAAGCTGATCACCCCGCTGTTCACCGGCACTCCTGAGCCCCCCAGGAACAAAGTGACGGTAGTGGGTGTGGGTCAGGTCGGCATGGCCTGTGCCGTCAGTATCCTGCTCAGGGTAAGATGTCCACTCTTTTTGCCTTTTGCACAACATCCCCTCCCCACCTGCTTCTGCCACAGCACAAGATAATTCCCCTGGATTCTCCTGGATTGACAACAGATTACTGATCTCTTGGCCTCTGATCTTGATCTTATCCCCTCTGTCTCCAATTGTCATGAAAGGAGGTGGCTTGCACGCTCTTACTACTGAAACATGTCAGACTGTTTTCGCAAATAGGACAGCTATGCCCTATATATAGCTGTAGAGCAAAAACTGTGACCCCAAAATGAAATGCTTAAATATAACTTTTTTCTCACGATAGTTTTGGAAGCTGAGTCTGAGGAAGGTTTGTCTAAAGCATCTAGATTCAAGGAAGTAGTAGAGTAGCATATTTCTATTATCAAAAACTACAGTGGCTTACCAAAGGATTCAAACATAGCGATGCTTTTTACATATATATATATGTTTGGTACAACTTAAGTTAGAACTCGGTGGGATTTTCTGTGAAATAAACTAGGGCATAATTGTGAATTAGAAGGAAAATAATCAAAGGCCTGAGTCATTTTTCACAAATAAATCTGAAAAGTGTGGCCTGCATTTCCCCACCTGAATAGCTCATTTGCAGAACCACCTTTCCCTGCATTTGTAGTTGTATATTTTGGGGGAGAATGTCAGCAAACATCAGTTTTCACAATTCCACTGCGGCTCCAGCTGAATGATTGGGATCATTGTTGTGATTCAAGATAAATCTCAATTTATTTCTAGCCTCTGACAGGTTTTCTTCCAGAATTGCCCTCTATTTAGCTGCACCTATCTTCCCGTCAGCTTCAGTTATAATTTGGAGGAAAAGCATCTCCTCAGCATGATGGTTACACCACCATGCCTCACTGTGAACATGGTACATTCTGTGTAGTACCAATTATAGCATAAAATAATGCCATTTATCATCCAGGCCATTTATCATCTTTTTGCTACTCTTAAATGGAGACTTAGAGTTTTGTTGGCTGTGCTGAGTGTTTTAGTTTGAGTATTCAGAATAATGAGGGTCAAATAAAAGTGCATAATACACTTCCTTTCCAATTCCAAGTTATACACTATTTTCTGTTTTTCTGTCTCATAAAATCCCAATAAAACACATTGAACTCTGTGGCTGGAATGTGACAAAACATGCGAGGGATACAGCATAAACAGCTGCAGGTTGCCATCTATTCGTGCTACAGGAGAACGCTAAATGTTGGAGCTTTGAAAGAAATTGCTTGAACTCGGTGTGTCGCAGGAGCTGGCTGATGAGCTGGCCCTGGTGGATGTGGTGGAGGACAAGCTGAAGGGAGAGATGATGGACCTGCAGCACGGCAGCCTGTTCCTCAAAACCCCCAAAATAGTCGCAGACAAAGGTAAATCTGTTTCTATTCCAACAACTATTAACATCCATCCATCCATTTTCTTTACACCCTTGTCTCTTGGTGGTTCAGGAGGGGTTGCTGGTGTCTAGCTCCAGTTAACGTTCCGGGCGAGAGGCGGGGTTCACCCTGGACAGGTCGCCAGTCTGTCGCAGGGCAACACAGAGACACACAGGACAAACAACCATGCACACACACACTCACACCTAGGGGCAATTTGGAGAGGCCAGTTGACCTGACAGTCATGTTTTTAGACTGTGGGAGGAAACCGGAGTACCTGGAGAAAACTCACGCATGCACAGGGAGAACATGCAAACTCCATGCAGAAAGACCCTTCTTGCTGCAAGGCAACAGCTCTACCTACTGTGGCACTGTGTAGCCCAATTATTAACATGGAACATTATATTCCAGCTGATACTGAAAATATAAATCAAAATTTAAGACAAGCATCAAACAAAAAGTGCAAGTAAGACATTACTCAATAATAAAGTGGGAAAAGGAGATCCTCAGGGATGTGTGCTCAGTCCTTTGCTCTTCACTCTGTTGACAGCAACATTTAGCCCAAACCAGCTCATTAAGTTTATTAATGATTCATCAAGACTCATTAAGAAGTGATGACTAAACATTTGAACAGTGGAGGGGTGAAGCAGCGACTGAACAGATGTGAGAAATCACCGTTTGTCTTGTAATGTCGACAAGACTGCACTTTAGAGAAATTATCATCTGTTATTCATAGATGTAAATTTAGACTGGCATCTTAAACTGTAAAGTTCTTTTTTTTTTTTCCCCCATCACAACTTGTTGACCGCTCTATTTCTTTTTCAGATTACTCAGTTACAGCAAACTCCCGCATCGTTGTCGTCACAGCCGGAGTCCGTCAGCAGGAGGGAGAGAGTAGGCTGAACCTCGTTCAGAGGAACGTCAACATATTCAAGCACATCATCCCTCAGATTGTACGATACAGCCCCGACTGCATCATCATTGTTGTTTCCAACCCGGGCATGTCCAACCCTTCCTCTATATAAAACTCCGCTTTTCCTCTTCCATATAAAGGCTGCAATATTAATTTTAAATACCGCTAAAATGCTTTTTTTAACAGTCGACGTTCTGACCTACGTGACCTGGAAACTGAGTGGCCTTCCGAAGCACCGCGTCATCGGCAGCGGCACCAACTTGGACTCGGCCCGCTTCCGCTTCCTGATGGCGGACAAACTTGGCATCCACTCCAGCAGCTTCAACGGGTGGATCCTGGGAGAACACGGAGACACCAGTGGTGAGGAATTTGTTTGTTTTTGCCTAGATATATGCTGGCACTTTGAACTTTCTGCCTCATCAGAACCTCACAATGTGCATGTTAGTGCCTGTATGGAGCGGGACGAATGTGGCCGGAGTCAACCTGCAGACACTGAACCCCAACATCGGCACAGACTTTGATGAAGAGAACTGGAAAGAAACTCATAAGATGGTGGTGGATAGGTAAGCACCTGGGGAGCCGCTACCTTTGTTTGGTCCATCTGTCGTTTGGTTTTACATTAAAATATTCTAAAGAACAACATATTTATCTGATGATTTACACAGGAGGGGAATACATATAAAAAATATGTAGATATTTAGGTCCGTTACCTTATTTAGCTGTCGATATGTGGCTGTTTTCTTTCTCTGTCTTTCATAAAGACACATCTGAATTGCCTGAATGCCATGCTCTCCCATCTTTCCCGTTTTTAAGAATATGCCTGTATGATGTCATAAATACGCCCCTGAAAAACAGAAAGTGGGTAATTTACTAAATGATGGTAGAAACTCTGACCAACAACCATGGCAGCAGTCATTTTGAGAGCATTAGTAAATGTGTCATTGTCATTTTTGTAGCTGTTTAATTTTGGGGCAAGACTCCGAGCCCAGACGTTTCCGCTTATGGAACCATTTTCTCTGCTCACTCCAGCGTGGGCTGATAATTGTTTTCACATAAATAGAAAGCAGTGTTGGTGTACATCTTCCCTAAAACACAATACATCCCCAAAGATGCCTTTACAAGAGAAAATGTGCTTTACATGGGGTTTGTTTTATAATTTGACATTAAAATGAGCTAAATTTAAAGTCTCAGCAGAACTAGGTCCAGACGTTATTTAGTGAAATCTTTTACTGCATGTATTTCTGTGCATTTCTGTGTCTTTAAGCGCGTATGAGGTGATCAAGCTGAAGGGTTACACCAACTGGGCCATCGGTCTGAGTGTGGCCGACTTAACCGAGAGCCTCATGAGGAACATGAACAGAATCCATCCGGTCTCCACCATGGTGCAGGTGAAGCATAAATGCATGCATTCATTCACTCACTCATTCATAAGTAACTTGTACTTGACTTCTACTTCCCATAACAGCCTTTCAGAAATGTTAATGCTCTCTGCCTTATAATCAAGTTGGATTTGATCAGCTTCTCGGTTTATAAGAAAAATAGATATCTAATTCAGGAAATTATCTGTCTGTCCAGCTATCTAGCCTTATTTTGTGGTTGTAAAGTGACAAACCTTTTCTTTAATGTTCAAGTGATGTGAAAGCACCATATTAAGCTAAATATTTTTCTTTTTTTTGATTGATTGATTAATTGATTGGTTTTTCCTACCACTGCAACAGGATGTAATCAGGAATCCTTGTGACTTGGTTTTTGACTTTCATGTTTCTGCCTCAACAGGGCATGTATGGGATCAGCGACGAGGTGTACCTGAGTCTGCCCTGCGTGCTGAACAGCGGAGGCGTGGCCAGTGTGGTCAACATGACCCTGACGGATGAAGAGGTGGCCCAGCTGCAGGCCAGCGCCAACACGCTGTGGGACATCCAGAGGGACCTGCGGGACATCTAACCCACCACAAGGGGGCGATGCAGAAGCATCTCCTCGGTTCGGTTGCTCTTCACTCTGCAGTCACTGAAAACCATTCGGTTCCACTTGCTTCGCCTCACTCACTTCTTCCTGTAGATTCTTATCATATTTAGCCGTAGGTGTCATTTTGAACATCTATAAATGTTCGTGAGGAGATCAAAGGTGGAAAAAACAGAGGGAAATGTCTTGATGTACATGCTCGGAACCACAAAGCGTTGCTTTGATGCAAAATAAAGAAGGTTTACTGGGGTGTGGCTTCACTTATTCACTGGTACACATTAAATATACTCTGTTATGATTACAGTGCTGCAGAAACACGTCACCGTGTCTTAATGTGAGTTAAGAGCATCATGTCTGACCCCCACATGGCACCTTCAGTGATGACAGGGTGGTGATGTTTGACTGCAAGCTGCTGATGTTCACTCAGCGTCTTAATAGTTGACAGGTTTAATTGACAGGATAGGAAAGAAGGGAGGAAACAAAAACGAAAGGAAGGACATAACATGTAAAGAATAAAGTTTGAAAAGCTACATTTGTTTCAAATGTTCCTTTCCCAACTTACCAATACCAGGAACATACTGAAAACAATTTCTAAACTTTGCTTAAAAAGCACAATGAAAGAGGAACCAAAGTACATTTTCTGCCAGCAAACATCACAGCACATTAGAATGAAGTCAGTCATAATCAATTTACATTTTCAGAACAATGAAGTTTATTTAAGAGTTCTTTGCTGCAGATTATCCATTCATACCAACAATGACATTTTGGAGTTCAAATATCCAACAGCAAGTACGACAACTGGACCAGGCAAAAAGTAATCAGAGATGTTTGAAGCTCCACTCTCGGTGAAGATGTCTGCCTCCACCTGAAGAAGGACGAAGAGATTTTAGCTTCTAAGCAGGTTATAAAACATGTAAGTGAAGCGCAGGCTCGCCTTCTTCTGCAGCTTGTTGCAGGAGCTCGACGGAAGCTGAAGACAATCCCGGCCCATCGCTGATCTGATTAAAGTTCACTTGAGAGGAACAAAAGAGAAACGTTTGGAACATTAGAAAAATGTTTAGCATAATAAAATTTACAGGAGCTGGTTGTCGCCTTCCCTCTGGCCTTGGATGCATAATATTTTTTTATGCATGAATTTAGGAGAGGTTTTGAAAAACATCGATGAATCAAAACATTTATTAATTTATTTGTATTAGTATGCACTCTTTTTTTTCTATGTCTATTACTCACTCCCATCCAGATCCTCAAATCATACCAGGATCACATGTTTAAATCAAGATTTTCAGTATTTTAACATTTTGAAGTGGTTAAAGGAGCCTGTTCTAACATACATTGAGTGGGTCTGTAGTGCTTGAAAATATGGATTTAAAGATGTCATTTCTTTTTATTATTTGGTATCCAAACTAAATTTCAAGAAATGCTCCATACACATTGCCCTCCTGAAATAATTGCTTTTGGTGTCGGTGTACAATTCCAACATTAACGGCATAAAGAAAAAGATGAATGAATAAATAAATAAATGTGAGACGCACCTAATTGTAAAGCATCCCCTTCTTCTCTGCTGCTGCGCTCCAGCAGGGTTGAGCGGTGTCCCTCTGCAAAGTGTCAACATTTTGTCCTCAGCAACAAAACAGTTTCAGACTGCCTACGTTCTTTTTTTTTTTTTTTTTTGCTATAAATGTTTGCCTTACGTGCGCCTTTAAGATACAAGACTGCCTGAGGAGTCCAGTTTCTCCTCTGAAAGAAAAAAATACCAAATAATTCATATATATATATATATATATATATATATATA
>NW_015112791.1:390197-396039 GCF_001443285.1 Poecilia latipinna | reverse complement strand
GAAAATGAAAAATCTTGTCACAAGATGGCATT
This sequence comes from Poecilia latipinna, assembly GCF_001443285.1. NCBI lineage: Eukaryota > Metazoa > Chordata > Actinopteri > Cyprinodontiformes > Poeciliidae > Poecilia > Poecilia latipinna. The sequence goes on along the minus strand of NW_015112791.1, from coordinate 396,007 downwards.
AAATGTAAGCAAAGTTAAGCCTTTGGTAAATGGCAACATAAATACTGCTGTTTAAAATCTAACTTTGGACTCTGAGACATGTGAATAAATATTTAAAACATTTTGAAAGACAATCATGCAACTTGATAACCAAGGTTTGAATAAGACCAATTAATCCGAATGGCATTAAAATGTACACCCTAGGCATCACCAGTAATAACTATTTGTTGCAATAATAATAATAATAATAATAATAATAATAATAATAATAATAATAATATTGCAGTCTTACTGTTCTTGAGTGTTTTGTTCTGCAGGCTGTATAAGCGTTGGATCAACGTTTCCTTCTGCCTTTCAAGACGCATATTAAGTAAACCAGCTCGTTATGTGACATCAGCGATGAGGCTGACAGGTAATTTAATGACATCACACCTAACACTCCAGCTGGGATGGAGTGGAAGGTGCTGCTGAGGCTGTCTCTTCATGTTAGCAACACGCGCGGGGGAGAAGTTTGAACTTTGAAGCCTCCAGTCAGCAGAGGATCTTTGCAGGGTCACACTACGTGGAGTTTGACTTATGAATGAGCCTCATGTGATGACAGCGTGATGTCAGTGTGGAGGGGGTAAAAGACAGCACCGCCAGGAGGCTTATACGCTGTAAAACAGTGTGAGCTTAATTTCCCTGGAGCTACACAAACAGTGTGAGAGACACAAGAGAAGATTTTGTTTAACATTTGCATAGACTATCAGGTTCCCACAGGAGGCTGCACAACACTCAACATCAGAGTTCAAGTTTTAATACATCCAGCTGGTCACCCCAGAAATCAAATATATTTAGAGAGCCGTTTTGTAACATTCAAACATCTCAAATAGTTGGAGTAGTCCCACTGATGTTTGTCTCATCAGACACTTAAAGTGAACTCAGTGGAGAAAATGTCAACAGTGAATCAGTCCAAAGTCACAAATTTGATCTGGGAACGACATCAAACCCAACTAAACTGTGTTCCAGTTCCACGTTTAAGCGGAATAAACCCAGTGACCAGGCTAACTGCTGTTAGCAAAACAAGCTAATAGTGTTTTTCTCACTGCTAAAAGCTTGAACTCTGGAGCAGCATGTCCACTAAAGAGGGGTGAACATTAATGTGATAAAAACCATCAGAAGTGCAGGTAAACTTTTTACACAGTCCATCGCTGAGTGTTATATGGAAGGCGCCCATGTTGGGTTTTGAAGTCAGGGCTCGTGAGAAGCTACAGCTTCTTTTCCGACTAGATGTGGACTTTTTATTTATGATTCCAAAGTCAAACATGGATATTTAGACTTCTAAGAAAAATTGAAAAGCATAAGGGAAATGATGAATGCAGCAGTGGTTTGTTGCCCAGGGCAGCATTATGGGGGCAATAAACACCAAATAATTTAATCTGCGCCCCATGTGATGAGTAGCCCCCCCTGCTTGTTGTTGACAACACAAAGACTAGGTCATATGTTGTCTGTGGAACTTCACTGCATTTTATCCTGCCCCAGGATCTCAGGTGTTTTCCTGGCACCCCGGGCGCCGTCTGTGGAAGAACTGACCCTGAATGTATGAAATGCCTTTCTCTGTTTATTCATTACATCATCCAAGAAAACTTCAATAAGTACTGTATGTATTATATCTGCTGTAAAAAAAAAAAAAACAGTCCCCTACTATACAAACTGGATCCGCAGATCAGCGACAGCAGGTGTATTAGCGCCACCTAGAGGTGAAAAATAACATTTCCAAAGTGGAGTTTGTCCTATTTAATTTTGTCTCCTTGATGAGAAAGTAACGTTTTATTTCTGATGCCCGAAACTTTAAAAGTTGTTTAACCAACCTAACGAAGCAAATATTGTTTAAATCAATTATCCAATAAAAGTTTTAAGATAAAAAAAAAAAAACATGTTGGAAATCAGCTACATTGCATCAGTCAATTTTCATAACTGTTTACATGAAAAATCTACTTTTGACAAATTATTAAATTCAGCACCTTAAATATTTACTTTTTTTTTGCCAACAATAAGATGGTCTTACAAAGATGTATCTGCTGTAAAAAATAATAAAAAAAAAACATTAAAATGGACGACTTCTTTTTTGGTCCTTCTAAAAGAGCTGCTGGTCCAGATGACAGATCATGAGGCTCAGGGATCAAAAGCATCTCAGCACAGAAGCCTTGTAGGGTGACTGTACACTTACCTCATTCATAGTAATACATTGGTGACTGATAGATAGATGAACACTGAAAGCAAAAACTACACAGCCCCTTTTGCTTAAATGGTCAGAATTAAGCAGTTTGAAAATGAAACGATCTCCACTGGAGATTGTCATGAGAGAAATAATTCAGAAATATTTTTCAAACCCACTGTGAAAAATTTAAATTTTAACTATTTGGAAGCAAAATACTGAAGTTTTTTTTTTACATTGGAGTTAAAAATTGTAAAAGCTAGCACTGCACATATCTGGTCTAAATGTTTATTTGCAATTTTACTTAATTAATACTAGACTGTGTTACACTTCTTTTGTTTTAAATTGTGTTAATACCATGATATTATAAAACTAAGATATTTTATTCTAGTTTGTCACATGGTCAAAACCTCAACCTGAACGATGCATAATATACTTGAATTAAAAAAAAAAATCCAGGTTGGCTTTTCAGGGAACATAAAACTCATCTGTCATTCAGAAGAAAAAAAACACACATTTACAAAAAAGGACAATTTATTGCAGGTATACATTTAGAAAAATCACTGTAAAAATTACAGTACAAACATCTCAAAACATCTTTTTACAGAAACGCACATTTCTGTAAAGATTACAACCATCTTTTTAATTCAAAATCCATCATCAATAATCCAGTTACACGTCACACAGGATCACTCCCAGGCACTGACTTTCCTCTGAGATAGTCCAGTGTTGCCAAGTGTTTAGTCCATAAATATTCCAAGGAATGGTACAAAGAGTTAAAAAAAAAAAAAAAAAAAAAAAAAAAAAGAAACATTTGCATTGTTGTTCGGTCTCAGTCGGATACTCCTTGTGTCTGGACGAGGGAAACGGATGCTGTCAGAGGAATGTTTACAGACACATTTGTGTGTTTTCTGCCGAAAAACCTGTGGATGAACTTTTCTGGAGTGGCGAGGACTGGAACGTACAATCACGATGAAAATCCATGATAAATAGTGGAAAAGTCCCCCTTTGCGTCAACAGCGTAGTGCTATACCATAGCGTTGCTCTCACCGATTTTGTCCACCATCTGAAAGACAGCAAGTAATAAAAAAAGGCCACTGAAAATCTCCACCAACCTCGAGTTGTACGCGTTTCTCCCATGTGACACTTACCGTCCTAATTCCTGGTAAACTGAGCAAAGAGCCGAGAACAGGCACTCGCCTGATGAATCCGACCGCCACCGGGAAGAATCCCCTGTGAACGCGAAGCATGAGCGACGTGAACAGCTGGAAAGTGTGTTCGAGTGTGAGGTGTTTTATCACCCTTTGACCTGACCTGAACAAGAGGAAGAAACCGTAGATTTCCAGGACGACGCCGATGATCGGCCAGCCGGTCAGAACCACAAAAATGCCTCCCAAGAAGAAGCTAGTGGCTTTCGCTTTGTGTCTCTGGAAGAAGAACCTGAAGGTGCGCTCGAGGCCGATGACAAAAGAAAGGCCTGCCACGAAGAGAATCTGCATGCAGATGCAAAATATTATAAGGTTTAGAGATACTATCCTGTGGTGCATTTTTTTTTCTCCCAATAAAGATAAAAGCGCACTACTATTGAGCGACGACACTTTATCGGTTTTCTCTTATCATGCCAAAAACATAAAACATTTGTTGTTGAAAACATATTTATTTCATGCTTTAATCAATTTGCCAGAAATGAATGCTTAAGTTGGAACTGACCGTGACATGTTTATCTAATGCAAGTTTGATTGATTTTACAGAAAATTCTGCAAAGTAGCAACTCAAATTCTCCAGAATGCTTCCATCTATGAAAATTCACTAGTCTGCTGCAACATTTAGCCTATTACTGACAGCTTACTCCTGTGATGTCATTGACCAAAACAATCAAAAAGTATAAAAACTTTGAACATTGTGAAACTATGCAGTGGAATTGGAAGTGTGTTTGAGGAACTCACATTTCCTATCGCCAACAGAGCTTTATCAAAAAACAGTATCATTCCAAAGAAGAGGAAAAACACACCAAACCCCGTCAGTCCCATCCCAATTTCTGCGAAGTTTAGGGCACAAGAGATTTGATCAGAATTACATCAATCACAGTTCACATGTAAGCAAAACAAGGACGTGTACAATGAAAACACAATTAGGATATGAGCATAAAGGAGGGTATGAGTTTAATGAAGTAGCTGCCGGTTTAAATGTTTACATTTTCCCACATAGTACAGTAAATTGTAAATGTCTAAATAAGAAATAAACCCTCCACAGTGACGTAATGATGCTCTCAACCAATCGTTTTCTGCCGTTAGCCTCGTACATTTAGCTAAACCCGGTTAGTTACGGACAAAGAACGCCAAAAACCCAACTCTTACTTTGTGAATCCGTGAGTGAAATCATTTTGAAAGCTTCCGAAGATTTAACCAAACCAAATGATGACCGCTGCTCCTAAAATGTGTGACTGTTAAAGACCAGAAGCCAATTCAATTGTTGCTACGACGGCTGCAGTGCCACAAGCACGGGCAAAGCTAGCGGTATGTTACGCCAACACGTCAAATGGAGCCACGTACGCACTCACGCAATGTATCAGAGATCGTCTATTTTGACATCATACAAACATCAGACTCTTGAGCTTCTTTTGGAATCCTAAGAGAACTTTTAGTTAATTTTTAATGCTTGACAGAGGTTCAGGTAAATCAAAAACGACAACAAACGAGAAATGTTCCTAATCCCACGAGATTAAAGAATATGTTGTTAGAATAGAATAGAATAGAATAGAATAGAATAGAATAGAATAGAATAGAATAGAATAGAATAGAATTATACTTTATATATTGTCCCACAGTGGAGAAATTCAGATAAAGCAGCAGCATCGGGACATGTAGGTTCACACGAAGATGAAAAAAAAAATATATATATATATTAGAATATAAAAACAACAACCAAAATAAAGAATAATTTCTAGGTACAAGATTATAACTTAAAAATACTGTACAGTTATCAGAAATATCATACAATGATCCAAGGAATGTGCAGCTGAGTAGAACAAGGGTTATTGAGTTTGTCAGGAGGAGAGAGTCAGTGTTCTTCTCCCATTTGCTGGGAGAAGGATCTCATTTGTTTGATTATTAGTATGATATAGATTAATATATAATTTAGATTTAGATTAAATGGAAAATGTTGAGGGAAAATAATATATTTCAACAAAAATGTAATGCTAAGACTGGAATTTGATCCAAACACTGATAAAATAACAAGTCAATAACATTAATCTAATTCAGTTAAATTTGTTTATTTAATTCGAATATGTAAAAATTACAGATTTGAATATTTTTATTTTAATGTATAATATCTGAATTGAAATACAGAAAATGAAAACATTTCTATATAACAAATGAAACGCACTTATATTTTCAAAAGAAACTGTATGTTGGGTTCAGAAATGCACCGATGAAAACAATATCTTGTAATATAGCACTCTGTTTTGTTGTGCCTTGTGGGTTATAAGTCCATATGATAAACAAGCTTCCTACACTTTTTGAACTGTGTTAATAAAATGAACGAACTTTCCAATGATGTTCTCGACCATAGAAATTCAAACAGAGTGATAGCTCTTTATATTTTAACTCATACTGAGTCCAGTATGTTGTAG
>NW_015112791.1:372702-387008 GCF_001443285.1 Poecilia latipinna | reverse complement strand
TATGTTGTAGCCTTGGCAACTAGGCGACGAGCTCATTAATTTGTCACATTTTAGGCACTTTGCTAAAATAGACTAACTGATTCTGAAGCATAATACACTTTGTTTTGTTTAAAAAATATCGGGAAAAGTCGTTCAATGAGTGTCCACTTCCGCCTTTTAAAATAAACTACAACTACCATGACTCTACTGAACCGGAAGAGAGAAATGTCACATTTTGACGTGTTCAAATAACACAGGAGTTTGCGGAGAAAGAAGATTTCATCTGAAACACAAACAGCGGCTAATGTTCAAGCATGCTCCTCTCATTTATTCGTCCCAATAACTGAGCCGTATTATTTATTTTCGTTTTTTTTTTTTCGGCCGTCAATCATCATGGGGACTGCGTTTGCTGTGGTCCTTGTTTTTGTCGGCTGTTGTAGCAATGTGGTGTCTCTGGAGCTGCTGGTGAGGTCAGTCACAAACTTAAACCGGGAGCCATTAAAGTTTACGTTAATGAGCATAAAACATTTCTAGTTGGAGTTTAGTTGAAGCGGGGAGGTTCAGGTTTATGTACGATTGTGTCACATCAGCAAGCTGTACATATTTATTTCCTTTAGGATTCCTAAGCAGAGTGTAAATGGGGTTCTAAGTGAATGTGTAGTTTCTACATGAGTATGAGTGTATAGTTGGTGTGTTAAAACAAAAACTAACCGCAAGACACCTCTCAGTATCAGTTTTCATCAGTGGATAGAAATAATTTCCTCTAAAATTGACAAACTTTCATTAGAATCAGGTAAGAGCAGCACTAAAGGGAGAAGAGTATAAATATTAAATAGTAAAACTTAACCTGAGCAGTAAATATCTATGAGCAGTCCATTCCCTTGGCAGCAAATTAAATTTTCACTTCTAAAACGTCTTGGAAAGTTTTTCACCGCTCTTCAACTTTCCCTCTTCCTTGTATTTTGGGTGACAGACCAACCCCAGGTAGAACATATCTGTAAAGTGGAAGGAAAATGACGCATGTCTTTTCAAAACGTTTAAAAAAAAGAAATGGTAATCTGCATGGCATGGAGAGCCTACAGACTGAAATGTGTTCCCATCCCTTCTTGCAAAATAGCTCTATCTGTGTCCCTTGGCTGGAGAGCATCAGTTTTCTAAGTTTGACTGCATGTGATCCAATGGATTTAGATCCAGACTTTGACTGGTCCATTTTCACATAGGAGTGTGGTTTGATGTAAACTACTGCAGCTCTGCTTCAGTGTTTGCAACTGTTTTCTTCCAGCATTCTGTCCTCCTTGTTGCTTCCCCCCCAACCCCCCCACCCCTTTTTTTTTCAGGTATCCATTTTATTTATTTAGTTAACCAGATGAGTCGAATGTGAACCGGTTCTCATTTACGACAAATGGCAAGAAAGTTTGGTTTGTTCATTTGTCTCAATGATGCCGTTTGTTCACTAGCAAACACCTGAAGCCTTCAGAGTACAGCTGCATTCATACTGAGACTTTATCATCAATTCAGTTTTTTTTTTTTTGTTTGTTTGTTTTTTTTGTTTTTGGCCAATTGCTTCGATTAACAATACAGGATTTCACAGATTAAAATTTGATACAATACAAATCAGACTTTGCAGATTTTTATTAGTAAAATAAATCTTGAAAACCTTTTCTGCTCATTCGTTTTCATAGTTTTTCTCCACTTTACCTCGGTAGATCACAAACGAATGTAATCACAATACATTGAACTTTGTGGTTGAGACGTGACCAAACATAGAAAGTTTCGAAGGACTTCAATACTTTTAGCGTGACACTGTATCCATAAACTCGCTCTTCTCTTATTGAGCATCCCTTTTTTTTTTAAAGCAATAATTTCAGATTATTTTGCCTCCGTTTTAAAGCGACGTTTCTGTTTTTCAGAGAGTTTCCAGGATGCGGCAACATAGTCACCTTTGCTCAGTTCGTCTTTATTGCCTTAGAAGGTTTCATATTTGAAACTAAATTTGGGAGAAAGAAACCAGCAATTCCTGTCAGGTAAAAAACAGTTTCATTTAAATGAGACTAATTGCTGATATGGAATGAAATCATTCTTCTTCTTTTTTTTCAGTAACTATGTTATCATGGTGACCATGTTCTTCACTGTCAGTGTGATCAACAACTATGCTCTTAACTTTAACATCGCCATGCCACTCCACATGATCTTCAGATCAGTAAGTGTCGCGTCTTGTTGTCATTTAAGCTTCCTCCTGTTCTCCTCCACTGCTTTTGTTTAAGCTTCCCCTCTTTTTCCACTCAGGGATCACTAATAGCCAACATGATCCTGGGAATAATCATCCTGAAGAAGAGGTGATTCTTCCTCTGCTTTTCCTTCTGCTTTGTCAAATGTCTTCCTGCGGATTCAGTGCATCTCACCTTCTCTACCTGCAGGTACTCAGCCAGCAAGTATCTCTCTATTGTTCTAGTTTCCACTGGCATCTTCATATGCACCATCATGTCAGCCAAACAAGTGGTGAGTCCTCTGCAGACATGTTGTGTTTTCCAGTTCAACTGCTGTTACGCCCCAGTAATAATCCAGAGCATCTACTGGTTTGTTTCAGCATGACGTGTCCAGTGATGGGTCGAAGGAGCAAGGGCTTTATGCCTTTATGTACTGGCTTATTGGTGAGTGTCGGTTAAAAAAACAGAGCAAGAAATGCAGGAGAAAAATCTCTCATTTTTGTGGCAAAACATATTTCGTCCTTTACTGATTTCTCTGTTTTATAATGATTTGACCATGATATTTGGAAAGTTAAGTTCAATTTGACGAGACAACAAAAAACAACAACAACACAACCTGTGTATAAATACGAAGTAAACTAAAAGATCTCAAAAAGCAAGACATCATTTCTTAAATTAATGAGATTCAAGAGTGGAGCAGAAACAAATTTAGCGACCTCTACCACTGTGGGAAGGGTTGCAAAGACATTTTTAAGGCTGCTGGAACTACGGCAAACCGGTGCGAGAGACATCACCCACAAACGGAGGAAATATGCAATGTTCCTGTGACTGGGTCAAAAAGGGATCCAGAACAAAATGTGAAGCAGTGAGGCAAGTGCAGGCCTCACTTGCAGTCTGTATTACAGCAGTTCGGAAGAAGCCTCTGTCTGAAGACACTGTTTTTATAGAACAGCCTCCTGAAGAGGACAGTCATGGTTGTCAATAAAAAAAATTGGAGCGTAAAGAACACAGATGCTCATCTCATCTTTAACCGAAAAGCATCTTTAAGATTATTAAGGGGAAACATTTTGTGGACCAAGACAAAGCTAAAAGTTTTTAGATGTGGTGGCTCTGGTTATATCTAGCAAAAAAATAACAGCATTTGAGAAACAGAACTTCACACAGTCAGACATGGTGGCGGTAGAATAATGCTCCGGGACTGCTGGTTGCAATTAGTTCATAAGCTTAAGCTAAAAGGGTTAAGCAGCAGAACATTATCAGCTTGCCTTTCTGTAGCGACTTTTACACGCGCGGCTTTATCTTCAATCAGGCATCGCCATGTTGACCTTTGCCCTGCTGATGTCTGCGAGGATGGGCATTTTCCAGGAGACGCTCTACCAGCAGTATGGGAAGCACTCCAAGGAGGCGCTCTTCTATAACGTAAGCGTTCCTCTGACTCAGAGGGAAAACGTCTGAGTTGGTTCGTTTTAATCTAACATCTGCTCGTGTCTTCAGCACTGCCTGCCTCTGCCGGGCTTCCTCCTTCTGGCCACTAACATCTACAACCACTGCATCCTTTTCAATGAAAGCAGTGAGTTTAAAGAGATTAATAATTCAATTCTTACTCGGGAATACACGTGTTTGCGTTACACATCTCGGAGGTGAACAAATTCTTTTCACTGTTATTGTCTTTGCTGCAGCTCCCGTTCTCGTTCCTGTGGTCGGGCTGACCATGCCGACAATGTGGCTCTACCTGCTGATCAATGTCGTCACACAGTATCCTGTCGTTTGTCTGTTTTTCTTCCCTACGTTGTATGGATTGATGTGTCTATCACAGAGCTGTTTTTACATCATTTACACCAAAAATGTTTGAATATTTTCACTTTTGCTTAACATGGAAGATCTACAATTTTTTTTTTTCCCCACGAAAAGGGTTCCTACAGTTAGAATAATGTTAGAACTTTTCATTATTTTAGTTTTGGTTTTGATACCTAGATTTGAGTTAGTTTTCCAGTGCTCGTTGCACAGAATATTGTCCCGTTTTGCTTTTCTACTCTTCGTCAAACAGCAGAACTGTTAACATTTCCTGATTAGCCTGTTTGGCTAGCGTACCTGCAGACCATTTAAAACATGGTGGTCCTATTAAGAGCGATTTGGTGGGACTCCATTTGTTTCCTCACCATGACAACAGCTGACTTTGGGTTTCATTGTAAGCGAGGGAAAAGTGTAGGATCCAAAACTTTGACTAGTTACAAAGGTGTTGAAGTACTTAAGAGTTAATTTTTTCCTCTGAGGCACATTATAGAAAAGCCTTCCTGGTATTTTTTTATTTTTATTTTTTGACCGCTCTTTCAGTCTTGTTGCAGACCTTAACCCTATTCCCAGGTACGTGTGCATCCGTGGCGTCTTTATCCTGACCACAGAGTGCCCTTCGCTGACCGTCACCCTGGTGGTGACCCTCAGAAAGTTCGTCAGCCTCATCTTCTCCATCCTTTACTTCCAAAACCCCTTCACCGCCTGGCACTGGGTGGGCACAGCTGTGGTTTTCATTGGCACCCTGCTGTACACGGAGGTTTGGAGCAGCATGCAGGCGGCTCTGCGGGGGGCCGGAGTCAAGGAGAAGAAGGCAGAGTGACGAAAGTGACGAAGGAGAGACTGCCGGCAGATTGTAAAGAGGGGGAGGAGGGGGAAATCTGCCCCCTTGGGCAAATTTGAAATGTTTTTAAATCTCCTGTGGTAGTTTTATACAAATACAGTCATTTTGTTTTCATACTTGATCTTACATGTTTCACCAACTGCAGTTTAAAGGAGGTGCTGATGATGCTTTTCAGTGATTAAATGTCATGAAAAGACCAAAAATGGTGGACAGCGAATCTTTTGCAACCCCGTCAGCGTCCACGCCTCTCTGAATGGAGCGCAGACGTTATGAATCGACATTTGGTTTTTTGACGCTTTCTTAGCCACACCTTGCTAGTGCCGCATTGAACTGCTTCCCATCATTTTACCACCTACACGAGCTGCTCTGTTGGAATGAGATCTGCAGACTAGAAAACGCTAAAGTTCACTAAACTCAATTTCATGTTTGTAAGAAACCAGTGTGAGATGATCTGAGCTTTGTGCATCATCCTGTTTGAAGTGGCCATCAGAAGAGAGGTACACTCTGGTCCTAAAGGGACGGATGTGATCACCAGCAATAATCAGGTCTGCTGTGGTGTTTGAAACGATGCTCAGTTTGTAGTAAGAGGTTTATGACACCACCGTCATCAGTCTGAGAGGTTGTCATATGCAGGTTGATCCGGATCTGACCTCTTCAGCTCGCCATCACCGCTCAGAACATGCAGGTTGTCACCTGTTGCATGAATCTCTAATCCAGCTCCAGTAGACAAGGTTTTTAAACTGCACAACAGTTTAGCCTTAAAGTTTTGCTTCTTCTGTTCCAGAAACTTTCACGTGTGTAGCACTCCTCAGTACGCTCCATTCTTACACTATTTTCCCCTTAAGAAGTGTTTAGACATGACTTTTTATTTTCTTTAGCAGTTTATTGTGATTTGACTGGTCGTGTTATGCAGAGCGGTAAAGATAAATCAGAGTTTTACTGTATAATGCCAACCAACATTTACATTTGGGGCCCACGTTGGTTGAAATGGGCTGTGAAAGCAGATAATTGCCGCAATTTAGGCCTGTGGCTGCAAAGTGAGACACATGTTGGGGCAAAATGTGATGCATAATTTGTAGAAATGGTCTTAATTTCTGAAATCTGACCACATCCTACATAGGATGTCCTGCATACACTAGGGTGCATTTCGTCAGGCCAAGCAAGAAGCCAATCCGAGCTCGCAAACATTGGCTCGGGTGAAACATGAATCCAATATTTTGGTCTTTTCATGATTTTTTTTTTTTTTCAAAAAAACACAACTGTCACCAGATCTACTTTTTTGTTTTAGCATTTGTACCTCAGTAGCATTCATTGACCAATGGTGCAATTTCTTTGTCTTGTCTGTAATAATGCTGTTTAGATATTTTTATTTAATTCTTTTTTGAAAGCGTGAGGTTAATCCGTACTGAATCATGAGTATGCAGGTTATTTATATGGCTCCTTGCTCTTAGACCATGTTGTCTCAGGTGTGTTGGACCAGTGTCAACAATCTCTACACTCCGAAATTAAACTAGTTTTAATAAATCGCCGGGTCTTGTGGCTTTTTAAAATAAATATTATGCTACATGAATGCCCCCCCCCCCTCTCTTCCAGCGCTGGGACAGACAGTTCCCTCACGGCTCACTGATTTTTAAAAGCCATCGGACCAATCCACACAGCTGTAGTTCAGCTCCATCCAATGGCAGCGCAGGTTGTTCCCACGAAGAGGTGGGAGAGGCCGACTTGGAGCAGCTGTGAGAGGATTGATCATCCACATCACCTGAATTAATTCGTTCGTGTTAGGGACTGAACCGCGGGGTTCGGTGTGACCCAGCAGAACCGGATGGGGGGAAACGTTCCGAGCCGCTTCCCTGCGGAGGATGAAGGAGGAGGCGGGGTAACTTTCGTGAAGGGCATACGGGTGAGTGGAAAGCTCCGTGGAAACCAATGCAACTCTCCGCACGCTGTTGCTGAAATTACGCGTCTGGGGGATCGAGCGTCAGAGCTGAGGTTTAACTTGGAGTGGGGTCCACGATCCGTGCCCTGCCTGGTGGTGTCGGGTTTTTTTTTAAAAAAAAGACAGAAACTGAGCTCCCCGAGTTTGTTGTCACTGTGTTTCCTGCAGCTCCTGTGATAAATTTAGATGGAGCATAGCTTGTTGTCACTCGCGTTCAGCGCAGAAATAAGACGCACGACGCGTTTCTTTTGTAACTTCGCTGGGGGGTTAATGCGTTTTTCTCCCATAACATTTGGTCACCTTGTGCTGGTATTTCAGGGTATGTCTCCACCAGCTTTGGAAATTTACAGACTGACATTTTTGCCCATTAGTCATATAAGAGCATTATGTGCTTTGCATAGGGGCGCTGTGCTAGAACGAGTGCCAAAAGCATGGCGTAAAAATATTTTCTAGTCAGCATTTTCTGTATTTAACAACTGTTTGTGTGTGTAAGTGATCTATGACTGAGGCAGGAAGGGCAAAGTTGTACCACCTTCTGTGCACGTGGATTTCTGTTTTATTTTATTTTATTTTTTTACAGAATCTCAATTACAAAAGTCTGTATTTTAAATAGGCCATTCTAAAACCATCCCTCTCTATATTTAGGTTTCTTTGAATAAACATCTACATCACAATAGGACCAGGCAATAAATCAATATATTGCTGATCGACACTAGATCAATCGCCCAACCCTAATTTAAATATTAGCTCCTAGCAGATACTGATCCCATTAATAAAGTATGCGCGTGTTTTTTTTTTTGTTTTTTTTTTTCTCTCTCTCTCAGCTGTCAGACAGAGTCATCAACCGGATGAAAAATTCGACAAAGACCACCTCTCACTTCTCAGCTGATCCAACAACTCAGGTTGCCGCTCCGGTTCCGGCCTCATCTGGCGAACCCTCGTTGCCTCTCCAGGCTCCTGTCTCACCTCAGCTCATACCCACTCCTCCTATTCCTCCCACATCTCCGTCAGTGGAAGCTGCTGCTCCTCCTGTCAAACTCATCCCTCCTCCTGTGACGTTCCACTCCTTCCCTCCTCCATCTCTGGAGCCAGAAACTCCACCTGCCCCTTCTTCAAGGGCTGAAAACCCCGAAGTGCCTCAATCTCTAACTGAACCACCTGAATCCAAAGAGCCGGACACACAGACTACGCCTCAGACAGAACCAGTGAAGGAACCAACGCCTTCTGAGCCAGCTGCTGCTGAGCCTCTCGAGTCTGCTGCCACACCAGTTCAGCCAGTACTCTCACCCTCACCTCTTGCTTCAGCCCAACCTGGAGCTCCTCCAGAGTCGTCTTCGGATGAAGCCTCGGCGTCATGTCGGCATGAAGAGCTCCCTGTGGCGCTCGCTCCGCCACATCTGGAAGCGCCGCCTCCTACAGAGCCACCAGCGACCACATTTCTGCCTCCTGCTGCGGAAGACGAAGAGCCTTCCTTACTACCACCGCCTGCAGAAGGTTGAGATTTTATTTCTTTATAAACAAAAGTCTTGACATGCATGTGGCTCATTAAAGTGCTGCTTGAAGGGGTCAAATTAATCACTATGCTAATGTTTGCAGCTTTAAGGTCTTCCTGAGATACAAACATTAAAACATCCCATTCAGGTGCTTCAGAAGAAATTCTCACATGTTGATTCCTATGTTGTTGTTTTTCTTTTTTTTTAATTTAACTTTAGGTTAATATAAAAAGCTCCAGTTAACGATCAATTGATTTACTAAGTTAGCGGGCGATTATTTCAGTAATTGATTCATCTCAATCAATCCAGTGAATCATTTTAGTTTCCTCCTTACCTCCTATGAAAGTTTCTTACTGATGCACATCAGTAAAGCAAGAACCAACCAAAGGTGCTGCAGTTTCATTTTAGCGTTTGAGGAGACTTCTCTTAGCATCTTGGAGTCTGTTTTCAAAATGAAACCACCTGGATGATCGGACCAGACATGTTGGCAGTCGTTTTGAACGTCCTGCACTTGCAGACTCCTTTTCAGACGGTGGAAAGGCTGATTTCTGATGAAACTTCTTTATATCGCTTACCAGACTCATAAGATTCTGCATTTTCTCTCCGAAGGCGTCGGACAGCTGCTCCTGTCTCACTTCGACCTCAAACTAAATCCCTGAAATTGACTGGTTTACCCTGGCAGGGCTGCGAGGAGGCTGCTTCAGTAACCGAACGTTGTACCTGAAAATAAAAGTTTTCAGATTTTTATGGTGTTTTTCCCAGTTAAAAAAAATTGCTGTTGTGCACAAAATAAGTATATCAACTGATATTTTTTTTGCAAAAAAAACATTGGAATGTAATATTTTCACAAACCAAATTTGTACCCTGACTTTGTTGATGCAATTTTTGTTACATTTCAACACCAGTAAGAAATTCAGATTTATATAGATTATTTTCTTGCAAAAAAAAAATAATAATAATTTTACCCATTTCCCCTGAAGTGACAGAGGAGGAACTGAGAGAGAAAATCAGAGCAGAGATGGAGGAAAGTCTGGAGGAGGAGATCAGCCAGAAGAGACGGGAGCTGCAGCAACAGTAAGGACACACTTCCCGTCATAATTTCATGTTTCTCTTTAGTTGAAATATAATAGAGCTTTTATTAAATAAAGTCATTGTCCTGATTTCTTAATGCACAAGTAAATCACAGTATTACCTCCGGGTTGGTTAATTCCACTTCTGCAATTGTTTTAAAGATCACTTTAAAGCTAACAGTTTCAGTTCTAAAAAGATTTTTACCAATGTTTTAAAAAGACCAAGAACCAAAGTAGAGAAATAAAAGTCACAGAGTAAATATAGAAACGAGCATGATTACTCATGAACTGCAAAACGGCCTAAAGGTGAGCAAATTAAGGACAATGTTCTCTTGTTTTTTGCTTTTTTTTTTTAATTGAAGATACAAAGTTTAAAAGTAAAGATATTAAAGCCCTCATGTTTTAGTTCAAGATACCAGGAATTGTTCCTTCATCATCTAAATAACTCTATTTTTTATTTTTTTCCCCCCAGTGGGCTAAAATGTCTGTGGTTTGTGTTTGCGAAGGCTGGAGGAGATCCAGGTTCTGCGGCGAGCCGAGGCGACGGCGGCGGCTCGGGCCGAGGCGGAGGAGCAGGTGAAAAAGACTCTGGAGGCGGAGAGGGCGATGAGCATGGAGAAGCTGACGGAGTCCGTGGAGAGAGGGAAGACGATGGCAGAGCACGAGAAGCTCATGGCGCAGCTTCATGTGAGCAGAGGAACACAGTCTGGACATTTTTTTTTGAATGCAACAGGATCTCTCTCTCTCTTTTGACACAAACGTTCATCTGCTTACCGTGTTTCTTTTTTTTTTTTTTTTGTCCTGGTGTCTCAGTGGATGGAGCTGAAGGTAGGGCAGGAGCAACACGATGTCTGCATGTCTCACTTCTGCATGTTTGTTCTGGTCACACCTCAAAGCTTACGGTGTTATTCAGCGCTGTGGTTTCTGTACTAAACGAAGATATATTTTTTTGTACTAATAAGCATATGGATGATGGTTAAACACACGGCACCTTGCAAAAATATTCACATCGATTGGACTCGTCTTTATTTTGGCGCTTTACTACGGCAAGCTTAGATGTATTTTGTTGAACTTTTGTGTGAATAAACATAGTTTGGAAATTTCTTTTGGTTTTTAAATTCAGCTCCCCCTCTACTAATACCTCTAAATTAAATTAGGAGTAATACAAATGCAATCCATCAATAAAAAAAAAAAAAAAAAAAACAATTACTTCCTTCTAACACAGATTTTGTGCTAATTTGTGTTGGTTTGTCTTATAAAAACCCAACAAAGTACGTTGGCCTTAACTGTAATGTTCAGGCTGCATGAAATGGCATGAAAGATAACGGGGGTTGTTTTGGAAACGGTTATGCTGATACTGACGTTGAACTCATGCAGGCTCGTCAGCTGGAGGAGAGAGAGAAAGAGATGAAGAAGCGCAATGAACTCTACAAGGAGCATGTCTCCAAACGTGAAGCAAAGGTAAGCTGAAACTTAAGAAGTTTGTCACACGTTCAGGATAGTTGAGGGAGATGGTGCGCAATAATTTTAAAACAAAACTAAGTGTAAAGTACATGCAGAAATACCTAATGAATGTATTTTATTCAATCAGTGTTTAGAGTCTGGTGAAGTTAAAAAAAAAAAGCAGTTGGAAAACTTTTAGCTTGTTGCTTTGGGACGATATAACATTTTTGTGAAACATTTAATGCAGGGATAATATTGGTATTTAGGTTTGATTAAAACCGTTCATTTAAAAAAATTTTTTTTTTTTTTTTTTGCTCCTAAATTTAACACAAATGCATTCAACAATAAAATTAAAATACATTCGCACAAGTCTCAACACAGCCTCTCTTCATTTTAGCTTTAATATTTGTACGCACATAATTTCTTACCATTTTTATTTTGGCGTGGACGTTTCCAGAATAACACCTTTTTCAGTTGTGATTTAGCAGTAACGGACGAACGTCCGAATCCGTCTGATATTTAGCCGTCGTTGGCCACTAAGAGGCAGCATTACTCAATTTTTCACTGAACCAGTGGAGGCGACTCCTTTACTCACTCCATCATTTGCCTTCTTTTGCTAAACACTTGTCTGTTCTCCTCACAGTGTGCAGAGTTTTACAAAGTTTCAGTGGAAAATTTCCAGAAAGGCAAGGAGGCGACTCTCAAGCGTTTTGCGTAAGTTTTTACTCTGTGTATTTTTCTTTCTTGGAAACTTTAACAACAGGAAACATTTTTAGAAACCCATCACTGAGCTCTGGATTTCCCTGGATTTTGTATTCTACTGTCTGAATCTGCACTGTGTGTGAGATTAATTGCATACCTTTTGCACAAAAGCTTTAAAAAAAAACCTGCCAACATCTTTGATACAAATCTGTTGTGCATAAGAGGCGAGGGTTTCCACGATCCAGATATTTATGGTTGTCTTTTGGTCTTCCAAAGCATGAGTAACACGCATTTGGAAATGGATCACTATAGCAACGGGTTACTACAGCCGAGACTGCTTTGGATCAGCTGGAGAACCGTCTCAGGAAGTGTGTGTGTGCGTCATCCTTGTATTTCTGCACAAACCCAGGTCTAATTTGCATCTCAGCAGTTTGATGAACTGATTAGTCTAAATTGGCTCTCGAAGACATCCAGCAGTTCTCCAGTTAATATTGGCACAAAGATTACAGAAATTAACTTTCCTTCCTTTTTGCTCTTTCTCCTTCAGACGTTTTAACATCCAGCCCCTGTGCGGAGACCTTCAGGATCAGATCCTGAAATGCTACATGGAAAACCCAGGAAGAACTCTGACTTGCTCGGGTATTGCATCAGCCTACATGCAGTGTGTGGACAACGCCAAGAAAGTAAGAATTAAAATATAAACAACGCTGAACCTTTGAGCTCCCTTTAATTTCCCATCACCTTTTAACTTTTCTTTTTCTGCAGAATAAACTAACGACTGGAGGTTAAAGGGGAAACGAGGACATTTGCTGCTGCAACCAGATGAAAATAAACACAAATCGAGACCCTGAGAAGCGAAAACATTCAAATTCAGCCACTTTAACGACATATTTTTCCACAAAACTTGTCCGTGGTGTAGCAACCCAGTGTCTTTTGTCACGCGCACAAACCAGTTTACTTTTAAACGAATGACACTCGATATCAGCCACTGTAAAACCAACCGTGCCACGGCAGTAGCAAGCAGGATTTATAAGTGCAAACAAGATAAAGATGTGCATCACTGGTTAGTTTAATCGTTATGTACGAGTGCCTTGAATTCAGGAAAGCAGATGCGAAGTATTTAAAAAAAAAAAAAAAAAAAACTATGCAAGGAGATGAGTGTTTATGCTGGACAAAACCGACAACCAAATGCATCGGTGAAGCTTGAATGGAGTTCAGTGTCTAAGGGAAATCAGGCCAAATAAAGCACCACCAAACAAAAACAACTGACCCGCTGGATGCTTTATTCTGTTTTTATAAACCAACAGCCCGGCTGACGGGAACCTGTGCTGCTGTGACAGGTTTTCATGCCATTTACAGTGTTTACATTCTTTTATCTGCTCGTTCTTTTTCCAACACATGCGTGACGCTCTTGCCAATAGTCAGCTTTACCCAAAAGCAAAGTATTTGCTGACTGTAAAACCAGATTCTCCTGATAGACCCGAGTTTAGCTTTAGCAGGAAACGGTCATCCTCTCAGGGCGAAGCACCACATGAGTCTAAATTATACTTTCCTCACTGAATGTGTCGCATGTTGGCAGACGTGTAAACATATATATATATATATTTTTTTTTTTAGTTGGTGGTGGTCGGAGGGGGGGGATTTGGTTGAGGAATACCTTTGTGATGTACAAACAATCCAGAGGTTCAAAGGGTGTGAAAAATAAAATTCGCAACCACCTTGACTCAGCTCCTCACATGTCCGGATTGAAGCCCAAATGGAAATGGATTGGTGTCGCGTGAAGCTGAACAAAGGATTCTGCAGATCGGGCAAAGGGCAAACTTCATCTGTTTATCGCAAGAAAACCAGGCAAAGTTCATCACTTTACACCAGGGGTCTCAAATTTAATTTCCTCATTATAGTCCGTCATAGTTGTTTTTCTTCCCGCTTGCGCGTATCGGGAATCAGAATTTGTTGAGTATCAGTGACGTTCAGTTCGGATGAATGCGGCCTGGACGTTAAGTCGCATTTGTATCGGATATGGGTCGCGTTCGAAAAGAATCCGACCTGTGCTGTTCAGACTGTCATGAAGAGATCAGATATAGGTCGCATTACGTCAAAAAAATCGGAATTTGGTCACTTCAGGCTGCAGTGTGAACGCAAGTTTATTCCACTTGGCGTCGCTCTTGTTCACATTAGTCTTTAGCCAGCTAGCAATGAATGGAGAACGTCTCGACGCGTGACGTCATTACCGCTTCTACTTGTCAACACCATAAGATGAGGTAATTTTATTTATATAGCACATTTTCAGCAACATGGCAGTTCAAAGTGCTTTACATGAGTTAAAAGGAAATACAAACAGAATAACAAACCATAGAAAAGAAAACTACCCATAGTCACAACAGCGCAGCGGATGACGAGCAGCCCAGTAGCAGTCGCCTTTCTCTGCGTTTGATCGTGGCATTTGGCACATCGCGGGCCTCGAGAATGAGACCTCTGCTTTTCAGGTACCAAACTACCCGAAAAGTCATGTGGTGCCAGTGACATGATGTGGGGTTGTTTTTTGTTTGTTTTTTGTTTTGGGAAGTTTTTTGTAAGTTATTGAGAATGAGATTTCAATCTTGATTAGAGTAGCTCAAATGTTGAAGAACTGATTTATTAAGGATGTACTCCAAAAACTGTTGGGGGGGGTTGAGCTTGAATGGGCAGAATTTTTTTTTTTTATCTTGAGTACAGCTGTTTCTACCCATATCATTTTAACACATTTATTCCTGCAGGGTCTGACAATTGAGATTCCTGTTAAGTTTTTAGGGTGTTTTGTCTGTGCATTTGCAAAAAATAAAAAATAAATTATATATAAAT
>NW_015112791.1:365368-369417 GCF_001443285.1 Poecilia latipinna | reverse complement strand
TGATTGATTCAATAGGCAAATTAAGTATCGTAACTCATTTAATTACTTTATGCAGTATTAAAATACGATATTAAATTACACTACAAATTTACTGTGTAGTCTGTGATGAAAGTTATTTTCTTTTCAATTCAATGTGTTTTATTTGCTGTCCTAAAACTCCACAGTTTCATCAGGATATGATTCAGCAAGGAGTGTAAAGATAAGTTTAACATTTTCTGCTTCTTTTTTTGTAATTATTTCAATAGTTTTTTCATCTACTTGGTGTCATCCGTCTTCTTCTTAAAAACTTGGCATTTGAACCTAATCCCATTCTCCTCTTGAATTTCACTCGCTACATCTGGAAATCTTAGTTGGAAACAAAGGAAGTGCTACAGCAGTCGGGTTTTTGTCATCAGCCCATTTCCTTATATGGTAAGAAAGAACGTTTTCACCATCCGGCTTCGGATGCCGTCATGTGTTTTTGACATGTCCATCTTTGCCCAAACTTATCAAACCATTAGATTTTTGGCCATTTGATTTGCTGTGTCCATTTGTGTTGTTTTGTGGCCAAATAAATAAATAACGGAGGGGAAAAAAAGAAGTGCAGCTCAAGAAATAAAATGGCGGTTCCAAGCTTACCAGCCACGTGTTTAGTGTGTTTCATATGTCCCTTCTTGGTCACATATATGTCCAATAGAGTGGGGAAAAAAGCCCTCTCTAAATGACTAAATGTAGATGTATCTGCTATATCTATGATGCTTTGCTACATCAAACGCACCACAAGCGCAGGTTACTGATTTATCAACTTCTGACTAAGCTCTCTGACTAATATCTGTTTTGTTTTGTTTTTAACTCTTGCTACTCTGCTGGTCTGCAGTTGAAGAAATGCTAACTTACCCGTCCTGTCATCTCGAATGAGTCACGCCGACAGGGAAGATTACTCTCAGCAAACCACAAAATAACCGATCAGAGAGATGATGATCAGCATCAAATTGAATAAGAGATCATCGTTCTGCAAAATAACTGTTTCCAACTCTTGGCTCATTATGATGTTGCTGAAACACTGTTTTGATGAAAGTCACTGTCTTGAATACCGAAAAGCACACACCAGCTGAAATGGTAAATTCACAACGACCAGATAATAAGCCGAGAAACTGAAACTCAGACTGCGGGATCAGAATGAAACCGGTGTGATTTCCTCTAAAATGCCTCAAAATGAAATGAGTGGGATGCGTCAAAGGCAGGATTTTAAAATGCCCACCTCAGTCATTGTTGTGAAACGCTGATTGTCATTTTAGTCGAGCTGCTGAGTTTCTGTTGGCGTCAGTGAATGTGTGAGTTTCAGCGTCACATGATTGTAGATAACACTTTGTCCTGCCTCATTTAAGGAAGCAGTGGGTGACTACGTTTGGTGAAACATGTTTTGGACCAATATTCAAGGCTCTTAAGAGTGTTTTCTTATGTCAAATCTTACATTTTAGGACAATTTACCTCTTTAACTTCCAGTTATTTGTAGTTTGTTAAAGCTTCTCATTATTCCCATCAACATTTTTCAGATTACTCAACCGCTTCATACTTATTCGCTCAAACTGAACCTCCCCTCAGCTCGCTACGTGTCTCGGTGCAGAGAAACAGTTTCTCTCCTCCTCGGGCAATACTCGGATAACAAAAATCAGAAAAGACTAAACCAGAAATTAAGCTGTGGTCTCCGTCCCAGAACTGACGTCAGGGTCGGCCACAGAGGAAGCAGCGCTCACCTCATCACAATCTATTTAGGACTTAATGTTTGTCTGAGCAATAATTTAGATGAATCGGACGACTCTGGGATGTTTGGAGAAATATTTGTATCTGTGCTTGTCTTTGTGTTGGTCTTTATCTCCTGGAGTTAACTGCACTTCATTTTATGATCTACTAGGTGCATTTTAAACCTCTGCTGTTAAACCTTTAAGTTCACTGATGAAATAAAAACACATATTGTTTCCATCGTCCCTCAAAATGTCTGACCCTTTCACTGGGAAAAGTATGCACTTGTTCAGGAACGAGATGCTTTCTTTATGAAATTTCTAGGAAAAAAGAAGAGTGTTACATGAGCTTTGCTGTTAAAAGAAAGGCAATAAAGCATTTATATTAGAAGGACACAAGTCTTTTCAGCTGGAAGGTGGATTTCAAAGAACTAACTAATTAAAAGCAGCAGTGTTTTCATGAGCAAAATGAAATGGCTGCATCCATGTTGGTATTTCAGAAATGCCACATAATGTGTCACTTTACAACTGAATAACTGCTGATGTGATTCACATCTCGTCCCTAATTGTCGCTGGATAATATAAAGGGGGATATTATATAAAATTGATCATTTTGAGCTCTATCTTATGTCAAAAATATAAATGGAGTTGCTTTGATTGTTTCTTGCAAGCTTGAGAAATCTTTGAATCTCCCGTGGCAACCACTCGGGGTGCCTGAGCACTCCCACAAAGTGCCGCTTATTTCCACACTCGGCTCCTAAAGACTAGTGGTAGCAGATTAGCAAACATCTGGTGGAACTGTGAGTCTGCTGAGATTATTAACTACGTTTCAGTCCAGCACTCCAAAGAACTGCTGTAAGCAGCGTAATGGGAAGGCATTGTTGGAAAGAGTTGGAGTATCAATTTTTAAGAAAATATTTTTGTCTGTTTTATTTACAATTTAAGATACAAAATTGTATGTTGAATCTCCTTCGTGTTCTTCTCAGTAATAATTGGGAATATATATATATATATATATGTCATTACAGCAATCAGAGCTTTCTTCTAATTGCTGATGAGCTTTTTTGCATATTTCTTTGGTGGTGAGACTGGAAGGCCTTCTTGCCATCAACCAAATCTAAAATCTCAGATTCAAGTTGGGACATTTGAAATAAGTTGGTAAAAGGTAAAGATCACTTTAAACCTCCAGGGTGTGAGGATCAGTAGGTCTGATGTTAAAATTAGTTTGGTGATCTGAAATATTTAGCAAATGGAAGAAGAAATCGGTAGGGGAAAAATACTTTTTCACTGAACTGGACAAAGAGCCACAATCTAAACTTGGCAATAAATGAGTCGCAAAGTCACTGAGTTTGTTGTCATGCCAGCCGTAGCACCATTTCTGCAATGGTGTCATGGCGTCCGTTACTAAGGATGGTACTTCAATAAGATTGTTGCATAATGTAGCTGTATGTATATGTGTTTCCCTTTATGTTTTATTCAGTGAAGCCAAGGATGAGTATAATATTTTGTTCTATGTTACACCAACAATAAAAGCTGGGCATATGGGTGCAAGAAAGTCTTTTATAGACTGATGGAGAGGTCAGTAAGCAGTTGGGTCTGTATTAATGGTAATGGGAACAGCAATGGTCAACAGACAGCCAGCAACACTGGTTTGAATATCAGATGTGCAGGTTGGGGTTGGTTTCTTGTGCTTCACTTCCCATAAAAATAAAACGTAAGATTGACTTTTTGTGCTACATTTACCTTATTTGCTTATGTGCAAACATTTGTAATTCTTTCTAGTCTTCTTCTTTTAGAAAAATTCACATCCAATTTGAGTTTAGACTTTATCTAAGCAAAACAGTTGTGGTATTTCTAAAGCAATTTCCCCAGCACCTTCCAGGACTCCCAACACCTGGAATACAACAAAAGAAAATAGCAATCCCTCCTAGGCATTGTCAGTATCATTCCATTTTTAATAACCCGTAGTATTTATTAGGCTGGACTCGCCACATATCAGAGAGATCTCGCATAAAACATTTTTTATCAAAGAGCTTTCAGCTAACTTCAAATAGAACAAGGTCAGTGTTTCCATTCATTTCATGATGAGCAATGAGGCTTCTCCTAAAGCTATTATGATCAGCATTTTATATGAAATAAAAAGGGACGGCGGTGTAGGAACAGGTTCAATCTTCTCAGAGCTGACTGAATAGTTACATGGCTTTTACGTTTTACATTTATGCCACGTTTCAAACATGAAATACATTCGCTGTTCACCCAGACGTACAGTGGGGAGAACAAGTATTTGATACACGGTTGATTTTTCATGTTTTCCCACTTGCAAAGCAT
>NW_015112791.1:350819-360774 GCF_001443285.1 Poecilia latipinna | reverse complement strand
ATGCTTTGCAAGTGGGAAAACATGAAAAATCAACCGTGTATCAAATACTTGTTCTCCCCACTGTATGTATTTAAAAATGTTGAGTAAAGACATAATGTCACTTTGTGTCTCTACATGTGAACACAGGCGTCTATTTCACAAACGTGAAATAATGGCATAATGTCACTCGATCGTTTTCTGAAAAAAAAAAATATGTGGCTCATCTAAAATGAGTCAAACATACAGTAAATAGGATTCTGGCAAAAAAAAATAAATATCACACTTCTTTTCTCTTTTTTTTTGTACAAATACGCACTTCTCAGAGAAACCACCACCTGGTGCTTATAATTCAGCAGGCGAGGTGTTGGAAGAATTCAGATTACCGATCGCCATAAAACAAATTCCCCTCTGTTGCATTTTTGTTTCAGGCCTAAACATTTTACAGAAACAGCCACAAAATAATCCTTAGAACGGGTTAAAGGTTTTTGGTAAAGGTTGACAGCTCTGCGTTCCATGACCAATACAAAAAAAAGGGTTATTCATATATAATCATACATATTATTTCTTGTTTCTGCTCTGTTATAGTAGTAAATAGTAAATCCACTTTCCTATGTTTATTAGCTGGTGTCCCACATGACTCTATATTTGGTCTAATTCTCTTTTGTGTGATTATCTATGATTTACCCTCTTTATGTCGATGTAATGAGTTATGGATATGATGGATATGGCAAAAACAGAAGAGTTGCATGCTGGGTAATACATTCTATGGAAAAATGAACTCAGCAGATATTGTTAAAAACGTCACAAATCAAATGCATATTTACTTTGTGGGAGAAAAAGACAAATGTATATCACAATCCTACATTTTTATTTTTTATTTTTTGTTTGTTTGTTTCACGAGAGTTGCCTCACAATGTAAGAATAAAAAAAAATACAGGAATAGTTACTGGTAGGATTCTGCATGAATTTACCATTACAAAATGTGTGCTGCTAAAAGAAGTCTGCAGAGGTAATTGAGAGGACAGGAAGGTGTGAACTGCAGACATCAACAGAACCACATAGTTGTCATCAAGACGATGAACTAAAACCAGACACCTTCCTCTTTGTGACTGCACCCAGAGATCCACAAAGATGATTGGTGATGGAGGAAGTCCTGGATCAGTCAGACCTGACACTGTGTCAAAAAGGCTTATACAAACAAACAAACTAAATAAACCCTACATCTGCAGTACATTGCTACACAAGTGTCAAGTGACTGGTCAACCAAACTCTGCTGACCCTCTTAGCAACTCTGTGAAAGTGAAGATTTGACTCATAGTTTCACAGTGAGAGGAAAATCCCCGCTCCACCTCATCAAGTCGAGGTTTGGCTGGTTGGAACCTCTTTTTGTTTCTTAACATCGCTGGAAAGAAGACTTCCTGTTGATATTCCTGTTTTAATTAACTTCACATGCTGGATGCCCTCAACTTGAGACGCATGAACTAAATATGAAAACGATCCTCTTGACTCAATTTGCATTTATCTTCTATGTTTAAATGAAACAATTTACCACTAGCTAGTTGGCAAGTGGATTAATCAACACTCTGAAGACTGAGGGCGGCTCTTTGCTTTCTAATACACTGAGGGAAGGATGCAGGGAGAGGAGCACATGTTGTGTCTGAATGACAAGTGAAGGAATACGTTCGGTCTCTCCTTTCCTCACATCGAATGAGTTAAAAGGAGCTGAACCAGATAGAATCCATACATCGAAAGAGAATAGCGACGAGAGTTTCTGTTGGATGCATCGAGGTCTGTTCCTTGAAACGAAGCTGGGGAAGAGGAGGGGCTCTGCAAAGCAATCAGGGTGAGAAGCTGACATGACTCAGCCTTCTTCCTCTTCAGCGTTGGAGAGATGAAAAGAGGAGTCATCGTTTGGTCAGCCGACTTACCGGATTTCTGGAGGGGGGGTGGGGACGTGGTTTTGATGCCGTGGAAGGGGAGAGCGTGGGGAGGGGGCTTGCGCATGCCTCCTTTACAACTGTACACGACGCCTCTCAGCAGAGAGGTTCAATTATTCAGTTCCCCGTCACTCTGCAGGAATGCAGGCTGGGATTCCTGTGCTGTGACTCGTGACCTTTCACCTGCCATCCCCATATGGATACTATTTCATCCTTCCTTTCTCTCTTGGCCTGGGAATTTCCCAGATTGTGTGGTTTGGCTCTCGAGGAGGAAGTTATACTGCATAGCATTGTTACTTCATGCTGAGTTTAGTTTAATAAAAAAAAAAATAAAATAAAAATTCCCAGTTTTATTAAAGCTCTTTTTAATAAAAAATAAAATAAAAAACAAAGTACTTATCAGAGCAAGCAAAGCAATCATGGTCCAAACAAATCATATGTGTGTGGCGGTAATGAAGCTGCTCCCTGTGTGCATTTGCGAGCTCAAAGTTGCCATGTCACGCTGGGTGTGTGCAACGTGTGTGAGAAACGACGGGCAACGGTAAATCTGGGTGTTTCACTTGTGAGAGAGCGCATTAGCGAAACCTCGCATGTTGACTGCTGACATCTCCCACACTGACACGGGTACGAACACGGCGCTCGGCGTCTCCGTGTGTGTTTACTTCAGCCCACGGTGACTCAGAGTTCCGATAATGACTGTGGCAGAGCGGCAGATGAAAGGCTCGCCCTGACTGTAGACGGCAGAGAGAAACAGGAGTGAGGGCTGAGCTCCTCAGAACCTCCCCTGATGAAACGCATCCTGGTCTGAGGCACAAGCTGTAAAGTCCATTACAGGATCTTCCGGCGCGTGGAGCAGGACACGGCACCAGGTCCGACCGGAAGCATCACGAGGAAGAGAACTGCGCATCGTCTGGCAGGGGATGGTTCACTTGCAACAGGTTCGTATTTTAGAGTCGTTCATCTGTTTCATTTTCCCCCATGAATCAATTTACGTCTTTGCATGTCTTTAAATGTCACGGTTTGACTTTAGATCATTTTTGAACAGTCGCTTTGTAACGTGGTGAATCAAAAAGCTCTGGATGGTCAGAGAGAAGTTCAATGTTTAAATGCATTGAGCCCGACTATGTTTCTGATCCCAACAAGAATTTTGACATTAATAACTCTATCAGTAGTCAGTCGAATCTGCTCTAAAGATAGTAGGAAAGACAATACTACTGAAATTAGAAGGTCTCCTTTCTCTCAACTGCTATTATAATTATATATATTTATTTTTTTTTATCTATAATTTCTTTTAATGATGACCTTTGTGTTTCACTTCAACACACCCGGAGGCTGCATGAAGCATGCATAAGTAACTTGAAAAAGCCCATTATGTCATTTAAGCCCATGTGAGATAAAATCTTTCACTTTGCCTCACTGCTGATTTCAGACAAGGTGATAAGACTCCAGACTATTAAATGACTTACTGGCACTTGAAATCCCCTTTTACTCATAGCATCAAATTAAGTGACATTTCTACTTCCTGGTATAACTAATCCTTTTACTTTGTCTCTGTTTGCACAACGACTTGTAAGTGATTCTGAGTCATTTGTCAAAAAAAAAAGACTTGTCAAGGAAATCATGGAATCAGTGCTGTTTAGTTGGTAAATGACACTTGTTCTAATTAACGCTGTATCAAGTACATGTCAATGTTTTTTTTTTTACTGACTAGGTGTGTAATCCCTGTGGTGCCATGGTTGACTTGGACCAAAACCAGACATTCCTGACATTTAGGGGCCCTGAGATATTTGTAGACTTGTTAAAATAACCAGGCACCTCAGGTTGGAGCAAAGAGTTGTTGAGGCTGCCTTTCAAAAACTGGAATTGTTTCTAGACCACACAGCTTCCTCCTGGAGGGTCTTTCAGCTTAATGGGCAGAGAAGTTCTTCAAAGCATCAGGCAACGATGGGTATTGAATACATTCAGCACTTCTTCTTAATGTACTCCGTCGTGCTTCTAAGTCCTGTCTACATCCTTCACCAGAAACAAGTTGGCCAGATGTTTAACCTGGAAAGCTGAATCTCAGTCCTTCAGAGAGACAACGCCTCTGGTTAGACCCTCATGAGCTGATGTGTTGTTTTTTAGAGCCTTGTGCTAGCCGATGCACACAATCCAACACCGTAGAATCGAAGCCATATTTCTCAGATCGACGTTGGTCAGTTCATAAAGGTTCCGGTCTTGAGGTTAGCTGCCTCTCTCTCTCCCTCTCTCTCTCTCATCCACACTTTGCTCTAATGGAGTGCTGAGTAGAGGCCAACTCCTTTCAGGAAGAACTTCTTATTCATCTCCATCTACACGAATGTGACCTCTGCTCTTTCTGACTCACTCCTGCCTTCAATTGTCAGGTGTCTGATGACACCAGGGGAAATTTACTGGACAGAGAAATGGCAAGAGTCCCATGACTCTTGCTTACGGCTTTTTTTACTTTTTCTTTTTTCTTTTTTTGAGCACTAATTAATTCCTAGGAGGTAAAATTCAATTTCATCCAGATGCTATATGATGTAGCACTCATACCAGTCCATTATTCAGTAAGCAGTGAAAGGAGAAAATCAAAGGATGATGATGATGGGACGACAAAGAGTTTGTCACAAGGGGAATAGAAACAAACAAAACCCTTCATCCATTTTCAATTCCCATTTAAGTAAAACCTTTCCGGAAATGACTAACTCTGAGTTTAAATTGTACTTGGATGTCTTAATTTCCAAGTTTCACAACTGAAAAATGAACTAACTTTACCCAAAGCTGTAATTCTGGCGGAAGTTCCTTGCCAACCTAATATGTCTTGCGTGTCTAAAATAGATACACTAAAGTTTTGATTGTCTTAAACAAACGTCTTCACACGTTTGTTGGGCTGTGACTCATATCAGTTATAGCACAACTGCATGTGTCATATCTCTATTCCCCTTCACCATAACTGCCACCTCGGGTAGAATGTGCAAAAAGTCAAATAAATGCATTTAAATTGCAGTTTCATCACCTCACAATAAAAATGTAAGAAAAATACATATAGTCTCTAGTTTTAGTACATTTACGTTTTAGGAAAATATATGAGAATACTGATAATCTAAATTATTGCTGAAATGATTAATTGAATTAATCAAATTAAGCTAATTGATTATTGAAATAATGTTCAATGTTCAAAAGCAATTTGCTGAAAGAACAACACAGAGCAGGAACTAAGCCAAAACTGTACAAGATATATAATATGCATTACCCAGAACTCCTCAGCTGGCATTTATTTTAAAATAAAATAAAAATCTACAATCAAGCACCTTTTCCCATCTATTTATTAATTAAAAAAATAATCAGCAGATTAGTAGACACTATTATTTTAGCTGTTGATGCAACATTTCCAACAAATGATCAAATGCTCATTAAAGGAACAGTATGCTATTTCATTTTAGGCAACCAAAATGTAGTTTTCTCACTCAAAAAAGTAATTGATTTATTTGCATCCAAATCTAAAAGACTCGGACTTCACCACCAAAACCAAATCAGCAGAAAATACCAGTGGACATATCCAAAAAACTGCATAAGCTAAGAAATCCCACTGATGGTAATCAAAGCAAGATTTAAAAATTTTAAAAGTAAAATGAGTAATGTGCTCTTTTTTATGTGTAAGTAATTGAAATACTTTCAGTAACGAGACATTACCTTCTTGATCTAAAATGAGAACACACATTAACGATTCTAGATATGACTGCAAACATGATGCTGCTTGAGACATCATTTTTTTTGTTCATTTTGTGTTTTTGCAGACACGGGTTGATCCAGGGAAGTGGAACATCAGGTCACACTTCGGACTTCCACCCAAGCTCTGCTGAGGCCAGCCATCCAACTTCTAAAAGTCTTCAGACACTGACGATTGGCTCCGGTTTGACTGCTTGTTAATTTAGCACTCCCCCTGGTGTTCATCTGCAGAATGAGCCACTGGCAGAAAGAAGAAGAGCCTTTCAGCTTTGCTGAGTATCTGGATCGACTCCTACAGTGTCAAGAATTTCATTCTCTCTGTATAATTTTGTATAAAGCTAAAGATTTAAATCTTTTCGTCCAACAATCTGCTCTCAGGAGCTGATTTCATTTGGGAGCATAGATGTTTGTACTCAGTTTCTAGCACCACATGAAATCAGTGTTCTGGGAGGCGGACTGCCAGCATGTTGTACGTCACTATACGTCAAAGTCATTTTCATATCAAGATTGTATATCCTCAAATGACTAGTTGTGGAAGAATGTACTGATATAACAAACTGTTATAAAATAGCTGCAGGTGCATTCCATTAGTACTTCTTAAAATTAAATAATATTTAACATTTTTTCACATTTATGTAATTTGGTACTATCTATACAGATAAAAACTGGTTTGATTTAATTGATGAAATAATATTTAAGCACAAAATTGTTATCTTGAAGTTGTATTTATGTGGCTCTCTAGACTTGGGATTAGTGACTTCTTCTCTGACTGGCTTATGTTAGTACAGAACTCATTTTACTGCGGACAATAATAATTTATCAGCTTCTGTCAGCATCATATTTCTTTGGTTAAACACATTCAATTCTGAGATACAGAACCCATTTTCTTCCTGAATGGTATTGCTGAACATTGCCTTTAAGTGTTTTTCTTTCTTTTTTTTCTTTTCAACTACTATATGCCAAGTTTTCAACTCTGATCAAATAACCTTATTTGTGCAGAAAATAAATAAATAAATGTATAATATAGCCCCCTTGAGCTTACGAGTCTAATGTTTGAACAATCGGTAAGGAAAAGCACCCAAAAATAATTGTGGGACCTTCAAAAAATATAATATTTATTAGAACTACTTTAAAATATTACAAGCAGCAAGGTTTGCCCCATAAAAGCGAAAATAAATTAGTAAATGACTAATTTTTGTTAGGGCAATGTAATAATGATAGTTAGAAAAATACCTCAAACATCCACTCCATTAATTTACACATATCAGAAATAATTTCGTTTTATGTAGGACAGACAGTTTCAGTCATTTCTTATCGATTTTTATTCATTCTAGTCGTATCTGACTGATTATCAATATCATCTCGCGACGTTCAATACTGGCTCCTCCCCCTCAGCGGAAGATGGGAGGAGCAAAGCTCTGAGCTTTCTCCTGATTGGTCCATTTCCAATAATCCGCCATATTCAAACTTCCGCCGTCTACTGTGTGTGTTGTCATTGATTCCGTGTTTTCTTTGTATAGATAAAGCAACTTTTCATACACTCGGACTTAGTTTTTTATTATCTACTCATTAATACACATTGGTATAGGATATTTTACAACTAATTGACTCGCAAAATGGAAGAAAACGAGGAAGTTCACGGAAGGACGGTGGGAAACCAGAAGCAGAAACTACGGAGGATTTCGTCGAGGACGTCTACTACGAGTGTCATCAGCGCTGCAGAGCCGTCGCCCCCGCAAAGACTGCGGAGAAACAACTCGAAGAAGTACGTAGCTGCAAAAATAAAACAAATTTAAAAAACAGCTCATCATTTGATAGCACTAAGTAGTAAAATGCGTAGGCAAAAATAGGTTTATTCCGAGATAATAGCCCCACTTCGTCGACTGAGACGGGCAGGGCTGGCATTAACTGGCAAATGATGCCTTCAGGTGCACCTCGTAGATTCCTCTGTTGTGCCACTTAATAACAATAAGTGTTTGTAGAAAAGACTATTGAATAATAAATCATTAATAATGACAATAATTCCTCGTTACAACTTCAGTAATAAAGGTAGAATCAATTTAATTCTCGAATGATTGTTTATTAAGTCATCTTATAAATTCTTAATTATGGGGTTGTTTTGATCAGAAAATATTACAAAATTGCTTATTTTATTTCGAGCAATAGAATTTACTAACATTATTCAGCCCAACTGACTGTCAAATTGTAAAATATATCAAATCTGTCATTATTGAAGATTCTCCTAGTAATTGACAGGGACATTTTTCAAAAATCTTTTTTTTTTTCATTTATTATCTGCATCAAAATGAAAAATTATGTCAGAAATATTTTTTGATGCACTTATTTTAGATTAATGAAATCAGATATAGGTATGGAACATGTTTTGATGCATATGTAGAAATAATTTATTAATCAATTTCTTGTTGAACATAAAATGTTTAGCTGGGTTTTATATCTTATAGTCGATAGGAAATAAAAACAGTTTGAATCAGTGAAAACAAACAGGTCAAAGAAAAGTGTAATAAATATCAGCCTTGTCAGTGTATCTTCAAATAACAGAGTAAATTGAATACATATTTTAACTCTGATCAACAGTTTGATCATTTCTGCAGCTGAACTATTACACTGTAGTAAGTGATAAACTATGTCATGCATTCAAATTGTCTTTGTATTTGTCAACTTTAATAAATGCAAATAGTATAAGGAGTTAGATAAAGAGTTTTCTTCAGCTGGGATTACTGCATTCCAACATCTGCCAAATATTATGCCTACTCATCAATAAAGTGTTTCACAAAGTATGAACTAATTTCAAAATTTTAACAACAATAAAATAGTTGGGGGGGGATAAATAACTAGGGAAAAAAAAAATATATATATATATATATATATATATATATATAAAATAAAATAAAAACATAAAAGTTACACAATAAAAGCAAACATAGTATGCTGAACTAGAGCAAAAAGCGGGTGAATATCTTTATAAAATGTGGTCATGTGATGAGCACAACAAGCATAAGACTGGTCAGTTTGTACAGCTGGCTTTTGACGGCTCCCTCTGAGAGTCATGACACTTTGTAGCTTCACTGTTTGGTCAATATAACGGACCGTTTTTTTTTAGAGCCACAGAGCTGAACGACTCCTTGTAAGGCTTTAAATATTAACATTGTTCAGTCGCCTGACAGCATCTGTCACATTTTAGGCCAAACTTGACAAATCTCAATGGAAAATGTCCTGAAAGTGACATCCTCTCTACTGTAGCTGCAGTAAAGCCCAGGAGAGTTTGAAAATAGGGTGTGTCCCTCTCTGTTCTTGAGATAAATTTGACTTGCCCAATTTATAAGACAGTTTACAAGCTGGGGATGGTGTTCACTTGTTCCCACTGTGAAATGTTTGCAGAACATTTGTGTCTTTTCCTGCAGACCGTCACTGCAGAGAGGCAGCTCTTTCACCTTCCTCACTCCAGGGACGCCTTGGGACTTCAGTCTAGTGAGTTCATGGGACAGTGCCGCTGCTTTTATTTACTAATGCCTTATATGATGAGATTACCAGATAAATGTAAATAGTTATCAATCTATTACATCTTTTTTTTTTGTATCCTTTTAACCCAGAAGTTAATTAGTTGAACTGTTTGTACCAACTATTTCCACTTACAGACAATGGAAAGACGATGAAATTTATTCTGTTTATCTTTAATCCGGTGTCTGAAAATAAACGGTAACCTTTTGTTTTGCTCCTATAGAAGAGAAAGCGCAAAGAAAAGGAGGATGACACCGTCAGCCTCTCCAGCTTTGACCTCAAGGTGAGCGATCGTCCTCTGTATTCGCTGCAGATCTTCTACTGAAAGAATCCATACGGCACATTATAATCCATCTGCGTGACTCAGATCTCACATACAATGAGCTCAGACTTAGCCTGCTAAAACTTTGTACATGAAAACCACTCTAGGGAAAATCTAAAGAGAAAACCTTAAACATGCCATTCCTAGTCGGTCTCTGAGGGCTGTTTCTGCTTCGATATCGCTGCAATCCATACAGTTATTTATTCTACACCACAAAAGACATTCATAGACGGACGCATCTAAATGAGTGGTTAAACTTTTGAAGAGTCTGTATGACATGATGAGTATTGTTCTATCAGGAAAGCGCTATTGAGTCTCTTTCCTGTTTGTGGGGCTGCAGGAACTGCTAGACTTGTCCTGACCTGCATTTTGTTTTCTTTGAGCTGCAAATGGTCTAAAAACATAAAACGAATCTTATTACAAAATCCTGGCCCAGAATTTTACATAAACATATATATATATATATATA
>NW_015112791.1:342925-347562 GCF_001443285.1 Poecilia latipinna | reverse complement strand
CTCACTCATTCTCAAAAATGTCAAGTATCACCTTAATTTAATAATGTGGAATAAAACCTAAAGGTGAAATGAGTGACTGAAATAATTCTGACTGATTTTATACATTCATTCAGTGGAGCTAATCTGAGATGACATTTTCCAGGAGCCCAGTAATAAGCGAGTGCGATCCCTGGCTAAAGTTTCATCTCTCGTCAACCTGATATCTCCGTCGAAAAACGGAGCAGTGCGGCGCTTCGGCCAGTCCATTCAGGTAAACGTCGACCCGTTCACACGTTTATTACCAAGAAATAAGACGTAATTGTCTTTCCTACAAACAGGTGAATTTGTTTTTCCCCCCATCTTCTCCCCAGTCCATGTCGTTACGTAACGATGGGAAGTCGCCGGGGACGACTCTCAAAGCTGCCAGCAAGGCCCCAGCTCCGACTCCCACCAAACGCAGGAACAGCACGCTGTGGTCAGAGACACTGGACGTCCATCAGAAGAGCGCCTTCTCTGCTAAGGAAATCAAAAGACAAGAGGTAGTGCGAGTCAACATTTTCGAGCTGACACAAGGAAACAGGAAGGTTAATAGATCGTATTTATCCTGCAGGCCATTTATGAGCTTTTCAGGGGCGAGCAGGACCTCATCGAGGATCTGCAACTGGCACGAAAGGTTGGGAAAACTTCCTGCAAATTAAATGAAACATCTCGTATTAAATGTTTTCACAATCCCCTTGTGGCGCTTCCCGCATTCAGGCCTACCACGACCCCATGCTCAAACTCTCCATCATGACCCAGGAGGAACTAGCTCACATTTTTGGTGACCTGGACGCATACATCCCCCTCCATGAGTGTAAGCTGCTGCTGACCAGCCTGTCCTTTAAAGCCCCATTTGTTCCTAGTCTCTGCTCCTGATTGGGTGATCTTTGTTTGTTTTCTTTTTATCCTGCAGACTTAACGGTGAAGCTCACAGAGGGAACGGGCCCTGATGGAACCGTAGATCAGATCGGCCAGATAGTGATAGACTGGGTAAGCATAAAAGCAGGAAGACATAATGTGACACATTATATTATTTCAGTGCACTAACCAGTAAAACGTCCTTTTAGCTGCCTGGCCTGAACGCTTACAAAAACTACTGTAGCAACCAGCTTGCAGCCAAAGCGCTGCTGGACCAGAAGAAACAGGACAAGCGGGTGCAGGACTTCCTGCAGCGCTGCCTGGAGTCGCCTTTCAGCAGGAAGTTGGATCTGTGGAGCTTCCTGGACATCCCACGCTCACGTCTGGTGAAGTACCCTCTGCTGCTGAAGGAGATCCTCAGACACACTCCTCCTGATCACCCCGATGTAACCAGTCTGGAGAGAGCGGTAGGTTCAAAGACAGTTACAAAGTCGATCTTTTATCATCTGAAGAATGTGTTCAGGATTAAGGGACTAATGTCCCTGCAAGATCTAGAGAAAGTCATCCATGTGTTTATCTATTGTCGCATGGATCACTGTAACAGTGTCTTCAATCAAAAATCAATCATCCAGCTGCAGCTGATCCAGTACGCTGAAGATGGAGCACATCATATTAAATTTGAGTTGGTGACACCTGCTGAAACCCTGGGACTGTGCTTAATTCAATTCAGTTCAATTTAATTCAGCTCAAATCACGAGAGACAAACAGACTCAAAAGTGGTAGCTCAGACAATATAATTCATAAAATTCACACATACCTACAGATATATTTACTAAAAAGCGCATTTTTATGACTGTGTGCATTGTGAAGTAATTATGTAACCCAAGTGCAGCAGTGTAGCAAGAGTTCATTTAAAAAAAAGCAATAAGAGTTGTTAACATTATGCCAGAAGCTTGATGTCGACTACATATAACGTGTAGCTTTTATGCAAAGTCTTGAAAGACATTTCTTCAATTATTGGATGCATGTAAATATTATCTGAGCCTTTATATCTGGTTTTGACATTGTGAGAATTATGTTCACCCAGTTCCTCTTTTTAGAACTCATTAGAGTTTAATTATTACTCTACACCCCAAAGACAATCCTTCAAATAACCCACTAAAAGCTCCAAATGACTGAAACATGTAAACATTTGACTGGAACTGTATTTTACACGTTGCCGCTGTTCCAAATCGTTCTTCCATTTGTGATCCAGATCACAATAATTCAGGACATTTTGTCTGACATCAACGTGACAAAAGGGGAGTCGGAGTGCCAGTATTACATAGACAAACTGGAGTTCCTGGATGAAAAGCAGTGGGACCCTCTCATCCACGAGTGTAAGACCCTGCTGTGTCACGGCGAGCTTCGGACCAAGAGCGGTTCGGTGAGAACGGCGGCTCGTCACCTCACCTCTCTCTGGAACTGTAATCTGGACAATGTAATCTTATTTCTCCATGGTAACGGTTGTTGCAGAGGCTACACGTGTTCCTCTTCTCCGAGCTGCTGGTTCTGACCCGACCGGTGACGCGTAACGATAGGAGCTGCTTCCAGGTGTACCGGCAGCCCATCCCAGTGAGAGACCTGGTTCTGGAGGACCTCCAGGACGGAGAGGTTCGCTTAGGCGGGTCGTTCAGGGGGGCGTTCACAAATGGAGAGAAAGGTAAGTAGAGCCGTGCTCCGCAGTGACGCTGCAGGGGGTTATGCTGCTTTCCAACTTATTCCTTCGGGTCCACTGTTTGTTCGTCCCGCTTTGTACATGACGGTTTCCACTAGGGGTGAAACGATTAATCGTGATTAATCAATTATTGAAATAATCATCAACTAATTTAGTAATCGATTCGTCGTTAACTGGAGTATGCAGACTGGAAAAAATGCCAGTCTGGCTGCCTGGCCTGAACGCTTACAGGCCAGTATGTTGCTGAAAGAACAACATACTCAGAGCAGTAACTAAGATAAAACTTTACCAAAAATATGTACATTTTCCATTTAAGATTAAAAAAAATTTTTTTTGTCTATAAATATCTTCTACGCAAAACTCCTCAAACGGGATTGTTTTAGCTTCACCCAGTTCAAATTCTGGAAAAAAAAAAAAAACCCGTCCTATTAAACACCTGTTGATATTCAGCTGTTAATCCAGAAATAATACACTGCCTTGATGTTGCGTTGCTTTTCACATGTTGATGTTAGAAGTATCGTTTAGCTCCAGATGAATCCTTTGCTAGAAATAACCAAGCTAAAGGAATGTATTGTTTTTGCATTTTAGGCAATAAAATATTTTTCTTATTATAAAAGAAATGAAATTGTTTATTTGCATCTTTTAATATATTTCTAATATTACATGAAATAGTTTAAATGAAAAATCTGCAGAATAGGCCAATTATTTTATCCGATTAATCATCAGAATTATCGACAGATTAATCAATAACTAAAATAATCGTTAGTTGCAGGCCTAGTTATTGTGTTCACATCCATTCAAGTGTCATGTCAGCAGTTTAGCATGAGCCGTCTAGTCGTGGCTTAACATGCATGGAAAGCTAATTAAATAACACTTTCTAGATAAATAAGACTGAACATTTATTTTTGGCCCATTGGAAGTCGGATTTCTTTTTCCCCCCCAATTGACCTGAGATGTTGAGTTAATTGAGAAAATTTGTCATAATTTTAAAACGTAATCAAAAATAATCCTTTTTTTTTTTCTTTTTTTTTTAAACAAGTAATTGCACAATTTCACAAACCAGTTTGGCCTTCTTGAAACTGTCTGAACACGTCGAAGCTGTGAGTGGGAGGAGAGATTAAGAATCTGGCCTTCAAACGTAAATTTTGGTTCAGTTTACATTGTCAGTAATAATCCTTGGATTTTCCTTTTACTGCGTCTCTCTGGTTGCTTTGAATCTCTAAAATAATGACATACCTTATGGTTTTTAAACACATTTCAGGATAGCACCCGCACTGCCATGACCTGGTTAACAGTACTATTTGGATCGCACAATATCACGAAAATATATTTCTGGTGAAAACTATAACGATATTGATTATGATTAAGCCAGGTTTTCCTGACTCTTTTCAATCTTTACCATTACACACTGGAAATTTACTAAAAACACATCAGACAGACGAAAGGCCACCCAGCTGGGGAAATGTATCATCAATACGCAGAGTGTGAATTGCACAACGCTGATGTATAATAATCTATCAAGCAATACATCCACGCAGTTCTTTGTAATTGCAATACTGAACACACGGACATTGTAGTGACAGCTGCATTTTGATATACTGTACATATTAAAATCTGACCCAAATCCTAATTAATGGTTTTGGATTTGATTTCAATTTGTTCATTTCTGCTCATCCAGTCTCTATTTGAAAACTCACAGCAGGTACTCAGTTGGGTTACGATTTGTGAAAAATGCATAATATTATATTGCACTTTAATGAACCGTATCGGGGTTCAGTTTGGGCATGAGACTGAACTCATTGTAGCTCACAGCTTTTCTTTCTCTGCACAGATGATATCAGGTGTCCACAAAAAAATGATTCATGAGACAAAATAACTTTTACACCAGCTTCTGTTGCCCACTCTTGAACTTCCAGTACGATTCAGTCTGGTCTTGATATTATTCTAGAACAAAAGCAGAAATAATTAAAAAAATGTTGCTAAAACTCACCTCCACTTCAGTGTTCATGCAGATGCCAGTTCCAAAAAGACGATCCTGCAGACA
>NW_015112791.1:330082-339894 GCF_001443285.1 Poecilia latipinna | reverse complement strand
TAACTTTTACACCAGCTTCTGTTGCCCACTCTTGAACTTCCAGTACGATTCAGTCTGGTCTTGATATTATTCTAGAACAAAAGCAGAAATAATTAAAAAAATGTTGCTAAAACTCACCTCCACTTCAGTGTTCATGCAGATGCCAGTTCCAAAAAGACGATCCTGCAGACAACACTGAAGTTATTGATGCTCAAGAAGTATATGTTTTTTAGGTCCTCTATTGAAAGTGTAGGGAAATGTATATAGTATATGTAAATATTTGTTATTTTTACATTTGGGGATGAATATAAGGAAGAAAAAAAAAAGAGAATAATCTAAAAAATGTGAAGCTAAGTAGCTGATTCTTTTACCTCTGGCCAAAGAATGGTGTGTGTGTGTTTTTGTTGTTTTTTTGTTGTTGTTTTTTTCTCAAAATAACTTTTTTTTTTTTCCTGACTTTTCCCCTCTACTGCTTCCTCTGCAGCTAAGAACGTTTTCCGAGTGAGCTCCACCGACCCGTCCCACGGCCAGTCGCACACGCTGCACGTCAGCGACGTTTACCACAAACAGCAGTGGCTCAACTGTCTGCGCACCGCAATCACCCAACAGCAGGGGGCTCCAGCCACAGTCCAGCCCGTCCTCCCCTCTTCCACCTGCGACGAGGAGACAGACGAGAACTGCCCGCCTCCTCCCGGCCCGAAGCTCCGGCGTCAGACGCTGTCCAGAAACAGGCTGGAGCAGAAGTTACAGGGATCACAAAGGAGGAAGGAAACCGGAGTGTAGACAGAGCCAATCAGGGCGTCTCTCTCGGACGGACGCTTCCTCAGCATGTGTCCTGTCAGTCAACTTTGTCTCATTGCTTTTATCATGCTTGACTTTTTAGCTTTCCCCTCTCCCCGTCCAAAGTGTGTTTTTGTGTTTTTTAAAACATGTATTTAGTTTACAAAAAAAAAAAGAGAAAAATAAAGGAAAAGGCGATCCATTTCACTTGACTGA
This sequence comes from Poecilia latipinna, assembly GCF_001443285.1. Lineage (NCBI taxonomy): Eukaryota > Metazoa > Chordata > Actinopteri > Cyprinodontiformes > Poeciliidae > Poecilia > Poecilia latipinna. Next base: position 338,919 of record NW_015112791.1, on the reverse strand, counting down.
GTTAAAAGTTTTACACCACTTGTTGCTCTCCGGTTTCATCCTGTGGTCGATGTGTTTAACGTTGAGTTATCTGGTCCGAGATAAAGGGATGACGAAGCCCAGCTGACATCTGAGCTTCACGTGGGTCTGGAAATGTTTGCGCTGCGAGATAGCAAGCGAGATATTGCTATGTTCAATAAAAGCTGAAAAAGATGTATATAAATGTAATCTGTGAAAACCTGTGAGCTAGATGGCAAAAATAAGTAAAACGTGTTTGCTTGTTACTCTTTGCACTGCGTTTTATTGGCTGGGAGGTGTTTGCACTGCATTCACTTTTCAGTTGCACTTTGACCCCTTTCAGCCACTTCCTGCTACTGATGGGTTTTCTAAAACACAGTGTCACTGCGCCATTTCTCTAAAAGATTGTCTTTTATAAAAAGAAACATTTGGTAACACTTTATTTGAAGGGGTGCGCATAAGACTGACATGACACTGTCATAAACATGACATAATACCTGTCATGAACATAAAGTCTTTATGAATGCTTATGACAGTTGTCATGGAGTGTCATTCGGTAAATAATGACACTTTTAATGCAAAGTTGCTCTAAAAGTTGAATTAAAAGTCCATTAAAAGTGCCGACTGCATGATTTTGTAAATTATGATAATTTAATGCAAAGTTGGCATTTTTAATGGACTTTCAATGCAACTTTTAGAGCAACTTTGCATTAAAAGTGTCATTATTTACCGAATGACACTCCATGACAAAAGTCATAAGCATTCATAAAGACTTCTTTATGTTCATGACAGGTGTTCTGTCATGTTTATGACAGTGTCATGTCAGTCTTATGCACACCCCTTCAAATAAAGTGTTACCAAACATTTTTACAACTTAGGGTTCCTGAACTGAAATTTGGGCTTCTTCTTTTTTTCTGTTTCGTGTGGTCGACTTATTTTAAAAAAAATGCTCTGATGCAGGTTTAGTTCCTTTTTCTGTGCTTCTGCAATGGCTGACAGCAGCTTTGTTGGGGTCTTTCACATTACCTCAAAACCAATGAGGTTTTTATGCCTTTCTTTGCAAAGGGAGAGATCCACAACCTCTAACCTGCTCGGGATCAAAGATTGGTGAGCTCTGCTCAACTCTGCTTGGAAATTGGCTTTTATTTATGATGACCTTCTTCAGTAGAACAATGCTGAGATAACGAAACAAATGGACCCCTTGAGTAGGAAATCACATTATAGATAAAGAAAGAACCTTAAAGAATAACTGGTCAGAGCCAGTTAGGTAACTGAGCACATTTAGATAAAACACTCAAATAAAATGAAAAAACAATGATTAGTTTTACCTAACAAGCTTGTTGGCACTTAAATGGAGTCAGGAGTTTTTTTTTTTTGCTTGAAAGAAGAAATCAGGATTTGCAAGGATAACGTCAACCTGACACACATGCAAAAGAAAATAACATTTTCATATATGTAAATAGTAGCCAAATTGATCAATCATTAACTTGATAGTGATCAGTTTTTGAAAATGATGTCATAGCCAACCTTATAATTTGCATTAAAACAATAAGATAATTCTGCTTCTTACCATTGGCAAATATAACTAACATGAAAGGAAAGTAGCCGACTGCCTAAATGAGAAACAGACACATAGTCGACTTCCCCCTTTGCTCCCCTTCACCTAAGAGGAAATGAGATTATTTCTGTAGATGGACTACTTCATCGCTGTGACCAGATAATATCTCTAAACTTCAACAAACTTCTTCAATAACATTCAGAAAATTCAGAAACCTTGAAGTCCTACATATGCTGCCTGTTTTTTTTTATTGTTTTTTTTTTACTGTTTCTCAATAATCCCATTTCCTCCCGAACATTGATAAAACCTTCACAAAGCGACAAACTGCTCGACATGCAGATGGAGGCTTCAGCCATAAATGACCATCAGCAGTCTGACTGAAAACCGTCTTTCTCAAAACTCATATGGCCGTAAACGGACGTGCTGCTTGCAGGTGACGTTCTGCTCGGTGTGTTCGGATCAGTTACATAGTCAACAGAGGAGGTGGTTTGCTCTTGGTTTTCTGTCATCCTGTTCCTCTCTGCAGTTAAGAGCACCTGACCCTCCACCATCCCCCCATGTCATAAACAGCTTGGGCTTAAAGTAGCATCAAATGACCGACAGACTTCAGGAAGTGAAGCTAGATTTCTGAATAGCTTGACTTTCTGAATCATTTTACAGTCAGTTGAAAAGCTCTTGATTATAAATTGGTGTCATTGATTTTTTGTTTTTGTTTGTTTTTCTAATCGTATGTAGATAATAGATAATTGAAAACTGGGTATAGCTCTTTAAAAGTACTCCCATATTGTGATATTTCTCCTAGTTTGGTTCTTTCTCTGAGATTTCTTCATCTAAATTCAGGATTGTTTTTTTTGTTTTTTTTTTTTTTGCTTTTTGGAAAAGTTTGGAATTCAGCAGAAATCTGGATAAGAGCATTTTTGCATTTTAAACACTCTATGTTATCCCATCCTCTACAAGTATGCATCTATTGATTCGTCCATCCATTTGTTCTCTAATCAGTTTGTAAATCATCCTTCCTATCTGTCCATTCGTTAATAATTTTTATATTTACCCATCCATTTGTCAACCTGTTTAGTTTGTCTATTTTTTTCGCCATAAATGTATCAATCAGATTTTTTCCATCTATGTAGCTCCGTACACGTAAAGCTTTGACCACGGTATAAATGTCGACTTGAGAACGTTGGGAATTTGAGCTTGGAAAAGTGTGAAATTTTGATAAGACAGGAACCCTGTTGAATTTATTGCATAACACCTCAACAGCTTTTTTTCTGGGAAATGTAGGACATTAAGTGACCAGTTCAGGACTGTGGTTAATGATTTATATTTTCAAAGCAGAGTCTCTCAGGGTGCGATTAGCTTCTCCTGTTATTTTAACCCAAACAATGACTCTCCTCGCTCCTAATCTACATGCAGCCCCACAGTCAGGTAACACTTCCGTAATGAATCCTTTTGAGATTCTTCCGGTCAAATCCTACGAACAAAATATGTGTTCAGGCTGGGTTAAGGGTGTGAGTTCTCTGACTGTTTCATTCACAATCAAGACAAGCATTTAAATGTTTGCTGCAGTCGGAGCTCAGTAATTGTTTTTCATGTTCAGTCATGCTGCAGGGCGGCTCAGACAGAATGAACGCATAAATTATGGGAGTGCACCGTGGGCATGTTTTGTGGGGTCTGAAGTTCATTTCTGCCTGACTGCAGTTGCTTTTATCTAATCTTAAGCTTTTCTTTTTTTTTCTACTTCTAATGACCTGGCCCTATTCATGCGTTTCGAAAAGAGCAGCATGGTTTATTATTGTTTTTCTACCAACAATATCTTCCATTACAGATTTACTTACTGAGTAAAATAGTAAGCCAAATATGTCAGACACAAGTACCGTCAGAAAATAACATTTAAGCTGGTATTAACATTAAGCCCACGTTTCTTCATGATTTTTTTATTTTATTGATCTGACGTAATTCTTATCTGAAATTTCTGATTTCTGGTTGACCTTTGATGACCTCTAGAAACATTTCTTTATATCTTTAAAATGATAGCGGCACAAACGAAAATTTTTCCTGCACAAACCAGGACAAACGTAGTACAAACATTTGACACCAATTTTGTTTGATTTCATAGAAGTGGGGGGACTGGTTGACCGGTTGACCTTTACACTTCCACTAATATCTTCAAAGCCAAAGCAGCACAAACAATACATTTTCTCCAACTAAAATATATTGTCCCTTTCAGTTTAAAGATAGCTTGAATGTAAATCAAAACCGAGCCTCTTGAGACTGACTGAACGAGAAACAAATGTACTTTCAGAGAGGCGCTGCTTCAAAATTATATTCCTCTGGCAAGAAATTACTTAAGTAAAAAGTTTATAAATGTTATGTGTTTACATACTTGTGTAACGAACAAAAGATATAAAGCAATTCTTAATATACCGATTTTGTTTTCTTTTTATTTCCATGAACTTCATAGAGGTATAACCATCTGTAATATTTACATATTTACATAAAAAATAAATATTGTTACAGAATATATACAAGTGCACACAATTGTACAGTGCTAATAATGGAACAATACATTTGTTTAGAGTCAGTTTATCATTAGAGACTTTAATAACATTTCCAGAAATAAATAAATAAATTTAAAAAAAAAAGCTACATATGTATTCCACTGTATTAAAACCTCGTCTTTTTATTGTTGGGGACTGGAATATATGTTAAACAAAGTGAACAAAGTGGAATATAAACAATGTTTGCCTCTACATAAGACTCTCTATAGAGAGTTTCCTAGAAGCTTTTGTTGCCTAGAAGTCAGCAGTACGCTACGATCCCCTAGCTAATATACACTGCTCAAAAAAATAAAGGGAACACTCAAATAACACATCCTAGATCTGAATGAATGAAATATCCTCATTGAATACTTTGTTCTGTACAAAGTTGAATGTGCTGACAACAAAATCACACAAAAATCATCAATGGAAATCAAATTTATTAACCAATGGAGGTCTGGATTTGGAGCCACACACAAAATTAAAGTGACATGTTCCCTTTATTTTTTTTGAGCAGAATATTTCTGAATTACCAGAGAAGTAGACAGATTTCACCCCACCTAAATGAGTAGCGGTGCTCCAAAGTCCGTTAGTGATTCAAACTAATCATTTTGGTTGAAACCAGTTAAAAGAAACATAAAAAAACAGATTCCAGGTGACGGCAACAGCGCTAACACTGGAAGGACGGTGGCCTGTAGTAACAAGCAAACAGAATTCTTCTGTAATTTCATACACATTCCTGAAGAAAAGATCTGGACTGGCCAACACAACGGAAACTTTGTTTCATACTGCTTTAATAAGGAGATGTACTACTTGTTTATTAGACAAGGTAATTGAGTGTTTAGCCTCTAGATTCAAACAGCCTGCCTGTTTTTAAAACATCTGGCTAGTTTCACAGTCCAGATTTTTTTTAATTCTTTTTGCACCCTCAGCAGCCTGCCACATTGCATCCTGAGAAAACCCCATCAGCAGCTCACGAAACTCCACAGATTTACGCTTGAGTCTGTCAAATGCAGTCATAATTCAAAGACAAGAGGCTTCACGTACGAGAGGAATCTTCTGATGCTCTTGGGCAAGAGCAGCTCCGAAATGACTTTGCGCGCTCTTGCGCCTAGAGTCCTCCTCAAAGCCACTCTGCTGAGCTGCTGCAGGCTCAGGGGAGTATCTGGGGAGGGGAAAAAAGCAAACACCAGATGTTTGATATTTGCCGAAGCTCTCGCCCTCTGAAAGGAACGGGCAGTTCAAGTGGGAACACGTACTTTCGTAGAACTCCAGGCAGAGGTAGGAGGGAGAGCCCACGCTGGTGTAGTGGATTGGCTTCTTGTTCAGGTTGTCTCGAGCGAAAACGCTCCCCCCGAACTCCACAAGCAGCTCTATCAGATCGGTGTTGTTAGTTTTGGCGGCGTGGTGGAGGGCCGTCTCGTGGAGCTTGGAAGCGTTCACGTTTGCTCCTGGGAGAAATAAAATAAATCACATTGTTCCTGGATGAGGCGTTCACGTTTGGGTGCTGGTCGTACAGAGCTTAGCAGGAGTGGTCGGACCAGCTTAACTTTTCCACACTTTCTAGTAATTTGATGTATTTTGCTGGGATTTCGTGTGACGCACCAACACAAAGCAGCACAAGACTGTAAGCTAAAAGTAAAACGGATTATTTCCAAATGTTTTACTGATAAAATTGTGCAAGGTGTGACAAACATTTGTGTTTGTATTCGCTGTTTGAAGCTGCAAAAAATTCCAACAATTTCGCAGGTTCCCCTTTTAGCTAGACACCAACTCCGCACATATTGTCAGAGGCGGTGGAGGTGCTACTTTGTATCGGTTGGATCTCATAATATTCCAATAGTTTACACGTTGTGACTGTAATGAAGCAAAACGGTAACCAGCCCGTTTGGAGGGGTCGGCTCAGTTACCTGCAATGAGCAGGACTTTGGCGCAGTCGAAGTGTTGCCTGGCACACGCTACGTGAAGCGGCGTTCCATAGTGACAGTCGTGAGCCTCCATGAAGGCGCCTCGATCGATCATCAGCTGAACGCAGTCTGAGTTACCTGATATGAAAGACAAGGTGACTTTATTAGAGATACAAGGTATATAGAGATATATATATACATCTATGTCAGCTGCATGTGAGAAATATCTAAAACAGAGAACACAACGGTGATTTTCTTTTTTTTTAACAAAGCCTAAAAGAGCTAAAAGAGGAAATGTCTAAGCTAGCTAAGAACTTTTCGACAACACATCTGTGTAAATTCAAACACCATACAAAAGCTTAAGATGGCTTGTATCTATCCACTATAAATAAAAAAAAACACTATCTGGACTCAACTAAACGCCTTGAAAGCCCTGAGAGGATTTTCAAAAGAAGCCCCAGGAAATGTGAGCATGATAACCTATCTCGAGATTGAATATCTTGCTGACTTGCAATGCCGTTTGCGTGAGCCCGTTACCTCCCATGCACGCCTCGTGAAGAGGAGAGAAGGTGAAGAGTGGAGGATTGACGGTCGCTCCATACTCCAACAGCAGCTTGACGCAATCCAAGCTCCCGGCTGCGCAGGCATCACACAGCGGGGTGCTACCATCGATGTTCCGAGCGTCCACCTGCAGGACGGCCCCGTAGTCGCATGCAAACACATTAGAAGAGCCACTTTCATGCCTACAGCCACATCCGGATCACCTCACCTGTGCACCGGCAGCCAGCAGCAGCCTGACGCACTGGGTCTGACCCTGTATGCAGGCCTCGTGCAGCGGGGTGATGGAGTCCACTGCAACGATGTTCACGGCAGCGCCCGCCTCAATGAGCTGCTGCAGCTGCAGGGCTCGGCCCTGCGCGGCGGCCTCGTGCACCGCTGACCGGTCCGTCCAGAATCCGAGGCCATGAGCTGCAGACACAAAAAAAATCAAAACAAGTCTGAGCACTCCTGCTCATGTCTGAGGCGTGGGGCTGTGATCTGTCTTCAGCTGCCTAGCTTGATCTTTCAGATAGTTACCCGCGTACATTGTCCTCTGCGCCTATTGGTTCCTCTTATCGCAAATGTGCAAAAATATTTAAGATGAATTCACCTTTTTTATGAAGAGCACAGATATTGCAGAATTTTATTTCAAATACCACATTTCCATCCAGTCTCACAAGGTTCCCACGGCGTCTCAGATCCTCCACCATGCTTAGCAGCAGGGATGGGAATTGATATCACTTATGATCTTGATTCCTTATTGAGTCTCCTATCGATTCTCATCGAGTTTTGAAATAAACTTTTTAACCCAAAAAGTGCACCAGGTTGTATTTGATTCAAACTAAATTAAAGTCGGCTTAAAAAATAAGAATCCCTCTGTCAAATGAACATTTTAACATGAAATGCAAATGTCTGCACAAAGAACAATCTTTCCAGACTCAGCTGTGGAAAACACCCGTTCAGATGTTATTTATTTTCGCCTCTGTCATCTTAGCCTTTTAAGTAGCTAAAAGTGTACAAGACCTTACGTATGAGCGAGCATCACTCCGGCAGTCCTTGTCAACTACAGTCATATTGAACATATTGGAATTTTAGTGACAAGTTCCTGTATTTCAGTAACTCAGCTCACAAATTGAACAATACATAGGTTAATTCCACACAGACTAATGTTTTAAAGTTTTTATTTCTATTAACAATGATGATTTCTTGCTCACAGCTAATGAAAACATGACATTTAAGATTAGAATATTTTACATCAGACCAATAAGAAAACATTCTTAATGCAGAAATGTTACCTGGGACATTCATGGCAGGTGTGGCTGTTTCCCCCCGCCCCACTCAAGGGGCACCGTCGTCGCCAAGCAACGTATCAAACACTTTACATTCGTATAAATCAGTCGCATGCTGTGTGGTGAGCTGTTTCAGGATGTTAATGTATTTTAGACTTGTATTGTGATTAAAGCTCGGCACATGTTGCAGCCGGCCGTAGTATCTCAATCTTTTTGAAATGTAAAGTTTGAAGCGATTCTGCCGCGACGCCATCTTGGATATTATCATCACGCAAGTACGTCACACGTTATTGGAACCGACGAGCGAAATCGCTAGGAAGGTTTAATGCTCCTTTTAGGGAGATTTCAGTGTTTTCTTAGACTTCCATTCATATGTAAATACTTTAAAGTTAAGTACAAATACGAAAGAACGCACACTGCTGCATTTTCAAAGCTTGTTTTTGATTGATCCTGATTGACAATAATCACATTGTGCCCTTAATTATTAAATCATTGTTTATGTTCTTGCTGATGTCAGTTTATGCATTTTATTTTGTTTGTAGCTATGGAGCCTGTCTAGTGATATGGGGAAAAAAAATTGTGGCCACAACATTGTGGGCACGACTTAATAACTCATGGGAACAACTTGTTTACTTCATGGAGCTTAACTTAATATTTCGTGGCAACAACTTAATTTTTTATCATTGTTGATGATAATAATGGCCAAATCCGATTTTATTTCAATGTGGGTTTGCAGTTAGGCATGAAGTATAGCTTGTAATTATCTTACACTGCAAAAACACAAAGGCGACAGAGACTTTCATTCTCTGTCATTGCACCACTTTGCTTCTTCATCAAACAGTGGTGTTATACAGCAACCATCCTTCAACTCCAGTGACAGTAGGAACAGTAATGCTACATTCATGCAGTTCCTATCAAAATCTATATTTACACTGCAGAGACAAGTGTTTGTGGTTTGCTAGATGGAGCACTCAAACACTCTGATAAAGGTCAAGCAGCAGATAATTAT